>NC_061115.1:131907550-132203336 GCF_002878395.1 Capsicum annuum
TCTAAAGAAAGCAACTAGCATGCCAATTTTGTAAACTGAACAAATTTACACAATTTAATAACTCGGGTCTAACAATCATGGATGTTCCAATGTAACTAGTTTTGGGATCATGGAAAAGTAATAACTCTGAAACTTATGCAAGAATAGAAATTAAAACTCAATGGCACCAATGTACTGATATATCAATAATTTACCAAATTCCATAGACCTTAAATTATGAAGAAGGAATTGAACAAGAGATTTAGGTTAACTTTAAAAATCAATGGGTGAAAGAAAATCCATTGATAATATCCCATATATTTGGAGTAGAGAACCGTAAAGAATTCTTTGGAGTTGGATGCCTAAGGAAGATGAACCCTAATTTTGCCTTGGGAAAAAAATCACCTTTTTATAATTTTAAAACCAAGTATAAAATATTATTCAAAGTAATGAGACCTTAGGGTCTTATTAACCCCTATACTGACCCTTCATATTCCCATAACAACATATCTTTAATGTTAAAAGAGTGGTAAAAACTAATATGCCCCTTAAAATTTCATAACTAGAAATTATAGAGAGAGACATACAAGACCTTCCCATGATCATGGGAACAACCTACGATCATGGGTTACACTCATGGTTGGGATCTTGATGAGAGATCCATAAACATGATTAGACAAGCCTTCGTACAATAATGGAATCTACCTACATTCATACCTTGGTTTGTTTATTTGTTGGTTACATGAAAAGTATCTATGGGACTTATAATTATGCCTGAGGATCATGGTTCTAAAGAACGATCATGGTTCCCCCTCATGATATGAGGGTTCTCTTTGTCAACTTTTAGATATTAGACATATCTAGATCAGACGAGACCATTACACAGTTATAGAATATAACCATAACCATGGATTGGTTCGTGGTATCTCACTAAAGAATAGTGCTTTGCTACAAAGGACATAAATTTTTACTCTAAAGTGTATTAATGTAAAACTGCATGAGTTGGAAAGATAATTCAAATTTCTATCATTTAGTGGGTCTAGAACTCAAAGATACATCAAAAAGCTAGAAGTTATGCTTCTTTGAAGCACTACCTTAGGGATTGAGCAGAACAAGAGGTTTTGGGGTGGATAATTTCTAGGGGGCATGAGGGCTTTGGTTCACAGACAAATCTATTCTCATACTATTAAAACTTAGTGATTTACCCAACCTATACTTGAAAAATGGTTTTAGCCTAGGCTTGGATTTTTTAGGGCATTACATTAAAGATATATTTTCCTCTCCATAGAATGTCAAACAACTTCAATATGTACTCATTACTCTAAATTTATGTGTTTTTCCTTCTAAGTGATAGTATGAAAAAGGTATTCTTAGCAGCAAGTTGTATGAGTTCTCCCTTAATTCAAAAATGGTTTGTTAAGTCTTATAAGTTCCAAAGTATTACATGAATTTTACATCTAGATTGTGTGTCATTGTTACTACCTCATGCATGATAAGATAAAGCACATGACACCGATCGACTATTCATATGTCTATGCTACTGATCTATAGTCCAGAAGATCAATAATGTTATGACTACCTAAGAACAAGCTCAAAAATTAATAAAACAAGGTAAAATAAATTCATTTAATTATTAGTTGTACCCTAAGGACCATGGCCTAACATAGGTCAATCCCAATTTTTGTACTTATGGTTGGTAGCCTAGGGGCAAAAACTAGCAGGGTCAATCCTAATTTGTATATTTTGAAGGATAGTATCCATTGGTTAAAACTTCCTAGCATGGGTCATCCTCTTTTACTATTGTTCATTTGGTTATTATATCATATTTCTTACAAAGTTATAAAGCTAAAAAGACAAGGTACAACAAAGAATCTAATGTACGTGAACTCAATATTGTCAACAAAAGTGGTTTTCTATCCTTATCTGTACAGTTATACATTGATACCTAATTTTATTCAAGACTTTGCCATATATATAGTTACTTTATGCCTTACATACTCTATACATTCTTTGATACTGACGTCAATCATGATGGACATTATGTTTTTTTTTCACAGGAATAGGTACTCCATCTAGTAGACCTCCTTGGTAGAGCAAAAAATACCCAGCTATGTTTGGTGAGATCTAAGTTGATTAGGGACTTTATCGAGTCTTTAATAGATGCATTTTGGTATTGCATAGAAGTTTTGTAAGATGATTTTTTCCTCCCCTAGACCAAGTTTTTATCTTATAGAGACTTTATAAACTAATGTATGAAGTTCAATGCATTATGTCAAAACATTTTTGGCCCCAATGGCCAACTCATGTGTATCTGGTTTTGGCATATCTATGTTGGTCATTTATTAATATAGCTTATATAAACTTGTCAATGCTTTATGATTGTCATAGTTATATTATTGATAATCATAGGTTATAAGTTTGTTCTGTTAGGTCTTTAGGGTACTATGTGCCTGTCTATATCAATGGGATTTTAGGTGTGATACCATACCTTACCATTAATAAAGAACCATTAGCCGAGTTTCATACACTAAAAAGAGCCTCAAAGGTTCAAAGGAGTCAATCTTAATTGGCAAAAGACCCTTATCCTATGAAAGCATGTAGTTTTAGATCATGGATTATTTGGAACTAGTGTCTGCATGATGCTCAATTCTACTCCCAAAATAGCATGTTATTCGCTCATAGATAATTGTAAACTAATGTCTAAAAATATAGCATGAACTAGTTCAATATTTATTTGACTAAAGTTCCTAAAATACTAGAAGTAGACATGCTAAATTTACTGAATTCTGGAACATGTGTTCATGACATATCGTATCATATTAAAATAGACTAAAATCCATTAAATAATGCATAATCATTTGGAAGTAAAGCTAAATTCTATAAAACATACATGATTCCATGAATGTCTTTCATAATAACTTTCAATGAGAATAATAATTATATAATAACATGAGGGAACTAAATTTCCAAAATTTATCATAGTTGGGTACAAAACCTAAATCATGAGCTCATGAATCATAAATTGAAATTCATAATATAAAACTAGGATTTGAGAACAAGGGAGAAAAAACCCTTTATTAAATACCCATATACCTGATTACTAGATATTCTTAAACTAGAATATAAAGGATTTGAGCTTGAGGATAAGACCTAGGTTATGGAACCTTAAGAGAACTTGAGAGGTTTTGAATTACTTTTTTATGATGACTGGACTTTAATCGATGTTAATGAGGGATAAGTCAACTAATTTCCCCTTGAATCACCTCTAAAAGAGTCAAAATTACATAGTATTGGGTTTAAAAGAGTGGAAAAAGGTCAAACAACCCTTTATATTAGTTTGGAAAGTAATTAGTGCTAGATACCAAGACTTTAGACATGAGTCGTGGATTAGGGGAATGATTAATGGTTCAATTTATTATTTCAAATCCTCTTTTACAATTGTTTGTATAGTCAGAACTAGTATAGGAATGAGCCATTATTTAAACTAAATACTTATTCTTTAGAGTCATGGTCATTGACAGCTTTGATAATCCTTCACTAAAATGGCCATAACTCTTTACTCAGGAGTTGGATTAACAAACCATTGGAGAAATTGGAAAGAAGATTTAAATACCTTTAATTTAGTGAGTATTAAGATACATAACTCTTTATATTCTAAGAGTAATTATTATTTGAAGCGGACCCAATTAGAATCTTATATTTAAACATCGTTGGTAGAGGATTTTTCAACCTAACTAGGTTTTAGGGACTTCTTATAACCTTAAATCACATCCAATACACTTTTTATACTTTTATACATAGTTCTTTCTAGTTGACATGTTGTCGCATTTGTAAAAAAACTATTTTCAAAACTATTGGAATTGGATAGGCATCCATACCATGACCTGTGGTCTGAGTGTTGGTTTCTGGGAAGGATTTTAAATCCTCTAGAATTTCTCCTTATTCATCAACACGAGAGAATACAAGACTCGTACATTGATCCAATGACTTATGGTATAGTGTGTACTGAGGAAAAACTTGGATTTTCTGTTGGTTTTCTATTCTAAGTTTGATTCCTAAGCATTTGAACTTTTTAGGTGTTACATACTCATGACCAATTCTTTAAAAAAATAGGTTTTTCCCACTAAATACGAGTCACCCTATGAGAAATTAAATTAACCTATCACTTATAAAGTTATTCATACATAAGAGTTCAGATACCATTAATCTTGCACTTATTTGTATGTACCATACTACGACTAATGATAGGTATCCATGACTCATAGCATTAATCATAAAGCATAGTTTGATAAGTGAAGCTTTAAAATAGGTCACCACAAGTCTCAGTATGAATGATGAAATGGAAGTACAACTCATATTAATATTTGTGATCCCTGATCTAAATGTTGATGTTTTGGAATAGGAGGCACGACTGATACCATGACTCTTAGTGTGTCATCACCAGTCGTTGTAGGTTATTTTCATGTACTTGTTTTACTTTCTCTAGATTAGAAACAATATATTTTCAATTCACATTAAGGTTATCCATTGAAAGTGATTCCATAGGATGTGAATATCAGTGTAGAGTGAAATTATCATGTTTCCATCACATAAATAAATTCAAACACAATGTACAACGATTGGATTTGCAAACTTTGCAAATTCCTGTCATTTTCCAAACTGGAACTTTGATTTACTCAGACTTCACCTGTATTAAGAAACAATTAGAATAATTAGAAGTTGGGTGGTAAAAATAATCCTTGCTTCATTTTCAATGAAAAATCTGGATTATAATATCAATCGACTCTACGGGTATGAATAATCGAACAAACAATTGACAAGTTAAGCACCTAATTATGATTTTTTCACAAGTATTAGACTATTTACTCTAGTCCTATGAATAAAACATGTTGAACATTTAAGCAAATTAAGTATTTCTTCCCCATAATTTCTTAAATTAGTGCAAAAACAATGTCAACATGTTTCACTTATTTCACATATAATATCAAAAAGTGAAATAAAAAAAAGAGTAACTAACTAAAGAGATCATAATAATGGAAACAAAATCTGAAGTCACTTAAGCAAAATTAGCCCCCAACACAAAATCACATGCATAAATTGGGAAACTATAAAAAAATTAATAAAACAAACAATAAGAACTCACCTTAAAGAGCAATCAAAAGGAATATAAAGGAAGAAAAAAATTAGCAATACAAATCGAACTAAAATGGTGGTAAAGTGACTAAAGTCGACCGCATCTCAAAAACACAAGTGGTAAAACACATGACATGGAAAAAGAAACCAATTGTTGAAAATAAAAATACCAAAATTCCCACAAAAAGTAATTTTATTTTGGGAGTGCCCTTCGTTATACAATTAGTTTCATTTATTTATATAGTATAAAACTTGAAGGATGGATCATATATTTCGCACACATAAAATGATCTCAAACTCAACCTAGGATTCCTAAAAATATCTAATTTAACGTTTTGAACCTATTAGGACAAGTAAAATCAAGTAAAATAAAGTGGATCCTTACTTACTTTAATGTGAAATTTGATTCTTAAGAGATAGAGGAAGTAGGGGAACAACGTGTAGCTGCTTAGAAGTGATCAATTTTAGGCAAAGGGGAGAATTTTGCGAGTGATTAATGATGGATAAAGTGATTATTGACTCAATTATGGATAATTTGAATCTTGAAAGAACAAAGATATTAATTTGTCATATTAGATTAAGGAAAAATGGCTATCGAGTTATGATTTTACATTTATCAAGGAAATGGAAAATGAACTGGGTTGGGTTGCATTTTGATTTTAAAATATTTTATTATCAGACCATGACTTGTACAATGATTCAGGGTAAATGACATGAGTTTACAAACAAGCTACACATCACGAGTTAAAGATACTTAGTTGGGATATAGGATTGCATAGTATGATTCATTGTGTAAATCTACGACTCGTAGAACAGAGGTTTTTCCTCCTTTCAGTCCCAGTTTCTACAAGTGAAATTTTGACCCGTGGTGATAATGTATGATCAAACTAAAACTTATAAGTCTCTAGTCCAAAAGATTGAAATTTTGGGTTGGAAAATATATTTCATTCCTAAACTCATACATTTTGAGTATGGTTTGTGACCACCAATCATAGGGCCACTCTAGACTAGTGAATATTGGGTTCTAGTGATCAAAAATTGGTTTTAAAGTAATCAAACCCTTGAATGATTCTTACAAGGACTTGTGGACCCCTTATTTGCTTGGTATCTATTTTATTTGTTTTTCTTATTCATGTCATACCTGCACAATTATCAAATATCAACCTACAATAAAAATCTAAAGTAAAAGAAAATAAAAAGAGAAAAAACGTGGGTTTTCTCCCACAAAATACTTGATTAATGTTGTAGCACTACAGGGTATCTTGATTAATCATAATTCACCAAGATAGTCTCCTAGGTTTCATCTCAAGAAGATCTTTATTTAACATCATGTCATGTATTAGGTTCTGTGATTAATACAACTTCATCAAATACCCAAACACCTACTACCTTTACTTTATCAGTTAATCCTAAGTACAACTTCACATTCCTCACATTCATATTAAACGACTTACCTTCATGTTTCTCGTGTTCTACATCACCACAAAGAAATACTTCAACCATACAAATTGTCACAACCACTTAAGTTCAACTTGATTGGAAACAAGTGAAGTATTGAGTTTAATAATAAGACCAAATCTCCCAAAAACTCTTTCTACTCAATTGTCTAATCAGTATACATCTTCATCTTTACTTGTAAAGTGATGAACTTTCATAAGCTCAAAGATGCAACTGGTCCATCTCATTCAGTTGTTCAAGCTTCAATTTAGAGGCATCTTTTAAGTTCAAATTCAGCTTCTTGAGCGCCTACAAGACTTTGTACTCAAGTTAAATCGGTAAGTGACATGCTTTCTTGAGCACAAACTGATATAGAGACATACCTACATGGTCTTGAAGGTAGTCTGATACGTTTATTAAATTTCATCCAAGTTTTTAGACCAGTATGTTCTATTACCATTCAGTTTTTACAAGGATTATCTTTATCTTGTGATTGGATACCTCTACCTACCCACTTCACTAAGGATGATAAGGTGTATTAACTCTATGCTTCACACCATACTTATCAAGCTTATCTTAAAAAAATCTATTGCAAATTGGAGAGCCTCCATCACTAGTAGTGGACCTTAGTGTACCAAATCTAGAGAAAGTTTCAAGAATATTTTGACACTCTTACATTCATTTGGGAATTCAGAACATCCTCCACCCTCTTAAAAACTTAGTAAATGTTATAAGTATGTATTTCATCCCACAAGAACTCACAAATAGACCCAGGAAGTTGATACCCTAAATATTAAAAAGTTTTATCTCATAAATAGGAGTAAGAGGAAATCATGCTTCCTTGATATGTCCCCTTGCCTTTGACCTTAGTCAAAATCTTGAGCATTGTAGTACATATATTTAATGATGGTGGGAAATAATATCCATAATTTAATATCGTGTGGGCTATTTGGATGCCATTATGATGATAGATAATAGGGGTGAGTGACAGTCTTCCAATGTGCTCATTATTTCTTCTTCTGAAACAGACCTCCAAATTATGTTGTGTGCATAGAATCTTAACCAATATGTCTCATCCCAAAAAAACTTCTTCTATAATAGAAATCCCTGTGTTGATAGAAATAGAAATCTATGAGAATCACATTAGGTACCATAAACATAGCATAATCCACAAACAATTGAATCAAATCAAGAAATACAACCAACACTTGCTTAATTGGAAAAGAATCATACATATCAACTTCATATTTAAGTTTCAGCATAACCTCTTTTTTAAGTCTGGGCCACTGCTAAGCCACTTGATGTTTTGTCCTCTTTTAATCCTTGACCTCAAAAGAAAATTACTAAAGTAAAAGTACCCATTGAATCAATATTGGCCTTACACCTTTCTTAACCATAAGGTACCTAAAATCTACATGGTCGATATGCACAATAACCTTTATGCCAAAAAAATAGTCCCTAATCTTCATAAAAGTAAATAGCACAGTAAGCAACTCTTGCATTGTCATAGTATAATACTTCTAATCCATATTCATAATATGATAGCAAAATATATGGGATGAAGAATCTTCTCGTTATTTTATCCTAGGACCCAAGAGACACTATACTACCATCACACATGACCTCAAATGGTATGACCCAATAATGAATAATAATAATAAGGGTTGAGATCAAATTTTCATTAAGGTAATTGAATTCCTTTAGACATTCATCATTAAAACAAACTTTACCTCCTTCTCAAACAACTCGCTCAAAGGTTCTACAATTATAGTTAAGTTTTTGATAAATCTACAATAAAAACCAGTATGCCTTAAAAAATTGTGAATACCCTTTAAATAAATCGATGGGGGCATTTTATTCAGTCACCTCGATCTTTTCTTTATCAACCTTAATCCCCTTTTGAACAATCTTTGTAGGGGTTTTCTAATCTTTGTAGTCTTTCTATAACCTGGACATACTTGCTCGTGAATCACTAGACCTTGTTTAACCATAAAATGATATTTTCCCGGTTTAACACCAATATCATTACATTATTTTGACACATCACTTAAATAAAGCAAGCATGTCTAAAAAAATCACCCACTATTGAGAGATAATCCATAAATACATCAATTTTTGCTCCACTGCATTAGATATTATAGACATAATACACCGCTAAAAAGTAGCTAGAACATTTCATAATCTAAAAAGCATCTACTTGAATGCAAAAGTCTTATGTGGACAAGTGAAAGTGGTTTTCTTTTTGTCTTCAAAAGTAATTAAAATTTTATTGTATCCCAAATAACCATTAATAAATTATTACCATCTTCTACATGTAAGATGGTTTAATATTTGATCCATAAAAGGAATTGGAAATAATCTTTATGGGTCTACTCTTTCAACTTTATACAATCCATAAACATAGGTCATCTTAGGAATGGTCTAATTGGGATAAGATCATTCTTGAAATTTATCAACACAATGATCCCACCCTTACTTGGTACATATTAAACTAGGCTTACCTATTTATTATTGGAATTAGGGTAAACCATGCCTATATTCGACCACTTGATAATTTACTTCTCCACCACCTCTTGTATAACCATTTAGATTATGATGATGCACAATTCTCAAAATTCAATCAAGCTCAATCTAGATTTTACGAGTGAAAAATACTAATATAAATCTTAATAATGTTGAGAATTGACAAAATAATTGACCTTTTGAACCCTCTCAATACAGATACAAGAGATTCTAATTGACATTTAACCAAATTAGTTGCTATAATAATAAGAAAAGTGTATTGTGCTCCTGAGAAAACATATCTGAGGTGATATGGAAGAGCCTTAAGCTCCAAAATAGGAGGCTCCTTAATAGAAGGCTTGGTCATAGTGCTTATTGATTCCTAAAGATGATATCTAACTTCTTTGGTGCATAAGTATAAAATCCTGTAACGGAAAGTGCATGGAACATCTCATTATACTCATTTGTTATCCCCGTTAAAATTTAGAATAGCTGTATCCAAAGTCTAAACAACAAATTGTGCACCAATAGATACCTCTAGTATCACTTCACCAGTCATATCTATGACAAAAATAACTCCCATGTCATTTGGTTACTTTGTAGAATGACATATTTTAAACACCACCACCTTATAATTCAATAAAAATTTCAATTCAGCACTCTCCATGTCAACATGTATCCATTTAGTAGCTAAAAATTTTTTCTCCAATATTATGGGGACCTCAAAATAGACCCATACTCCACTATGAAAAAGTTTGTAGGAAAATTAATAGTCTCAAACTTTACCAAAAATTATACACTAAGACTATATGATGAGTAACAATGCAAGCACCATTAGTAGCTATATATTTGTTGGTTAGAGTGACAAAAGACATAATTGTTTGAACATATCATATGATGTACAAATAATATTTACACTTAGATGACACAATTCCTTTGAAAAATTAACTGCCATAATAGTGCAAGGAACCATAAATACTCTAAGTTCCTTATTTTTCAACATAAGAGAATGGGAAGCTATGGCTCTACAATGGTGCTAATTGTAAATTGGCTCCAGAAAATAGTCCTCTTTTTTATTACTGAGATTTTCTTGAACTTTTCATAACCAAGCATCTTCTTAAGTTCCTTAACTAGTGGAAATATTCATGGACAATTGTTTCTACATGGATATTAATGTTTAGAGTTTCCTATTCCACCTTTTCTTTAAGAACTGTGGGAAAGGAGCGGAGGCCATGGAATATAAGTCAATATTTTTGGGACCTCTTATTTCTTCCTCCTTTCAACCAAGCCTCATTTTCATTACTTGAAACTTTCTAGATTTTTTTCTCACCATCCATAACATTTTCTTCTTCATCATTCTTACTTATTTTCTAAAGAATATCATCAATAATAACTATATCATAATCATAAATAATAACCAACTCTGGTTTCTAATTTAACTACTTTTTATTTATAGTGGTAACTACCATACAATGACTTAGTTTTGGCACTATGTAACTTTGTCATGTACAATTCTTCCTTGGGTCCAATAAAGTAAAAATCTTCCCTAGCTCAAGTTTCTTTATGTTGGCAGAGTGAGATTCAATGACTTGGGACGCCTTACAAAATTTACCATGCAACTTTTTAATCCTAAAATTAGTGGATCTTATTTATTTGAGCATATTAACCATGATGTCTTCCAATCGTAAACCACCCAACTCACCTTGATCACGACCCTTTTAAAGAATATAGACACTAATGTGATTTTTTATTACCATACTTATTACTCCAAATGTCTTAATCACTACCACTAATTCTATACCCATAGTAATCATAATTATTATCCATTTAGTTATTCTAACCTTTAGGCTAAGAGCCTTGGTTAGAACGATGGGAAATGGCCAAAAAACCCTTGTATAATTATTTAAATTTCCTCTTTGTTAGAATCATTGGCATAGGGCCTTAGATATCTACATTTATATCTAATTACATTTACTTTTTCATAGGTAACCATATCAAGCGCTTTCCAAGAATGTTTGTTTGATTTTTACTGCGATCCATATCCTTATTATGTTTTTCTTCTTTTTGTTGTTTCTCATCAATATGCTTTTAGTATAAGAACTAATAGAGACCTTAGAGTATCTAGTATTGAAAGATTTTTTGTTCTTAGTAAATTGATCAAGCATTACGTTCGCTCCTATATATGTGTGTCCATCAATGATCCTCCAGCTATAATGTTGGCTATTGATTTTATCAAAGAGTTCAACAACCTATAAAATATGTCTAAAAGGTTATCATCTGTAATCTTATAGTTAGGATACTGCTTCAACTTCTTATTGAAACTCAATTGGGACTTATGCAAAGCTTATCCAAATAGTTGCTTATGGATATTAATCTTATCTCTAACCTTTAGAATTCTAGAAGGTGAAAATCTCTCTCTAGAAAAGTAGCCTTAGGCTCCCTCTAGCTCGTAATGGAGTCACTTTTAGATACCTCCAGTTGGTGCTTAAATCATTTGAAAATTCAATCAAACATAAGGTTGGTTCCATAAATAACAAAAAGTTGAACTACTACAATTTGATGTCTCTTTGTCTAACACCTGGAAAAATGTATGATTTACAGATTCCCAAAATGTTTATTAAACTGTGGTTTGAATCATCTCTAGGAGCAGCTATACAAAAATCCCTTCAAGTTCAACAATTGAATCACTGTGCTTGTAATGTAAAATTTAGCACTAGGAACTAGCGTAGGTGAGATTGTGGCACCAGTAGCACCAACTCCATCTACCTCAACATCATCTTCATCATCAATATCATAGAGAATACTATCTGAATTGTGGTCGCTTGAGCCTTTAATGTTGACATGTATTCGCATAAACTATAATATTTTTTATAGTCTCACTATTAGACATAACTAAAGCCTTGATATCTAATCATAGGTGTTTTGCCTCACTTTATTTTCTTGAATGTTCATGATTCTTAGGGTATATTCAATCTCAAGGTTGATAGGAGACAATGGATTACCCTAACTCTGGAATTAGGCATAAATTAACTTGCACCTAAGAGAAATAAAAACAACAAACAAATGAAAAATTAGGAAATAATGACCAGATATCAAATAACACAAAAGACTTAATCCTAAACCAATTCCTTGAAAACATCGCAAAAATTTAGTACATCTAAATCACACCTATAAAATTAAAAATAAAGTAATTGTTGTTCAAATTAGAACCCAACATAGTTGGGTTCAGTTTTCACAAGGAATAAGGTGAGAAAAAAATTAAAATATGGTTGTTAAACTAATATCTAGTTATTTCCAAGAGGGGGAGTTTTTCATGCACACCAATGTATCAACAGTTGATGTGAATAACTAAGAGTCAAAATGTAGCAAGTTTGCAATCAATAATGAGAGATAAATAGGTTTATGTTCCCTATGGTTTCATATCATGATCGGGTCACAAATGATAGTAATTTCTTTAAATGATATGATTGAAAAGCTTTTGTACAATCACTTGATCTATGTGTTTGTCAGTCTTCTAGATAATTATCACTCAAATCCTATCGAGATAAGAGTAAACAAAATATGAATTATTATAATTTCCTCAAGGTAGTTAACCTAGCTACAACCTTAATTATTAAATAAGGGTTAGAAGTCTCAAATCCTAGTCACCAGTTTCTTTTCCTAAAAGTTTTAATATTTTCAACTATTACAATATGATAAAGATGAAAAAAAGTAATGCTCACTATGGTACAAACTAAACCACACCATTCATGATCCTAAACGTGTTAATTAACCATGTTTCTGATAGACCTAGATGTTGGGTTTAGCTACTGATGACTTTAGAAACATCAGTGCAAGAGAATTCATCATCAAAGTAAGTACTTAAGCAATCAATCGATAGATAATAAAATCATGTTGTTGAAAACCAATAAACTTCCAAAACTAAAATAAACACAAGTAGTATCATAGTCTGTCTTCCCAAATATGAAGTGACAAGAAAACCTAGTACAATGTGGTGATCTTCCGGTTAGTTTCCTCAATTTATGCGCATTTATAGACTTTTGAGATTTCCCTCAGAAGCTACAGATCATTTATGAAATCCTGGAACTATCAGTTTGGTTATCGGACAATTCATTTGGATTTTAGGCTTATTTCCCTACTTTGGAGCATTCATTGTTTTGGATTTGGTATTAGACAAACAATCCTAGTAGATGTCCTTGTATGAGAATTCTAATAGCACCATAACCTTTGAAACATTGAATTTAGGGAGGGGAATCCTTGGTTACGGTATCGAGGATTCCATACTCATTTGGACTATTGGATGGATTATATAAAAATAGAACTATAGTTGTGGGGCCTATACTTAGTTGAAAATATCTCAAATAAAAGTTTTTATAGTTCCATTGATTTGTAATGATGAATTTTTTATAGTAGCATAGTTTGTTTGCTCTCACAGGGTTTTGAATGAATTTCAAACACCCGATCAAAGTCCATTTTGGACTTGGTAAAAATTTGGTGCATGGCACCTGATCGGTCTACTTAAGCACCTATTCGGTCTCTTTAGCTCTCAGCACTTTTGTTCCAATAGGTCGATTTAGATGTCCTAGACCAATGGTTGAGGTTCGATTAAGCAGTCAATGGGCACGAAAGTGGTGCTCGGTTCAGCTCCATTAGGACCACTTTAGAGGCACCCACAGTTGTTGCCTGACAGCTTTAGAGGTCATGTTGCCGCTTTAGCAACAGGCGCTTAGCGCCCTAGTATCTACTTAATAAATATCTGTAGCCTTTTGTCTCTTATTTATCTACCTAATTTTCCACCTTTTCCACATTAAATTGAAGCTCAAAGAGAGAAAAATGTGGGAAATCATCCATTGAGGCTAAGGTAAGATATCCTAATACTCCTTGGTCATTTTCCAATAATTTCCCTTTAATTTTCATCCTAATTCAGGGTAAAATTATTATAAATTAGGTCATAAATTCCTAAACCATAAGGGTTGATTTAAGATTGGATTTGTGCTCCATTTGTGCACAACTTTTGGGAACATATTCTTTATTTTTTGAGGGACATCGTGATGGATTCAATTTTAAATTCTATATACGGGTCTAGCGGCTTGTTCTTGACCCAAATTTTGACCTGACTCTTCCTATAGAAACATGGGTATAATTTAACTCCTAATAATGTATAGATAACTATTTTGCTATTGTGGTGGTATTTTGGGATTGTGGATAAAAGGTGAATGATTTGTGGGCTTTTTTTCATAAGATTGTGTATTGTATATGTTGCATGTTAGATAGGTATGTTAGGATGCGATTTTGGGTAAAAACCTATGACTTAGCCTAATTTATGAGTTTGAGGGCTAGAAGGATAATTGACCCGTAAGGAGAAATACTTATTATGCTTCTAGGATCCTATTACACTATGCTACTAGCATGTTAGGCATAGATGAGACTAATGTAACTTTAGTATAATATTTACTATGATACTCTATGGATTGTGATGATTTTCCCTGATTTTGATGTTATTATTATGTCGGATACATTTATTATAGGACCCATGGTCGTGAGTATGATATTGGTTGGATTTTGGGAGGTGTTTTATCCTTGCAAAGGATGTGACCATAGTCTATATACATTTTGATGCTTATCATTAAACTATTTGGATACTGGTGATGGCATGAATATATTTGGTACAATTCATGCTCACTAAATAGTAAAGGGTACGATTCTAACTAAAAATGTGGTTTTACTACTATTCTAGTAAAAACAAATTTATTCCCATTTTCACTCTAAAATAGGCTTATTTTATAATAGGAATCGTTCCATCTTAATGTATAACTTATAAGACTTTAAGACTAAAAATGATTTTTTAGAGATATAACCGATATAGATTCTGGTCTACGATTTTGCTACTATTATTTACCTCAGCTGAGAGAGATTCTGGCCCTTTCTATAATTTTATGATGATTTAATCCTTGAGTTTACCTCGGTTAATGGATGTATGGACTCATACTTTTGTAGCCACGGTTCTAGTTTGTGCATATATATATATATAAAGGACAGCCCATTGCACTAAAGCTACCGCTATAGACGTTGTCCGGGGAAGGGCCCCACTACAAGGGTGTATCGTACGCAACCTTACCTTGCATTTTGTCCAAAGGCTGTTTCCAAGGCTTGAACCTGTGACCTTCTGGTCATATGGCAGCAACTTTACAATATATATATATATATATTGTTACGAGCTAAACCAGAGCCTCGCCGTGATGGGTATCTCAAGTTGACCGAGGATCGGAGACCACTGCCTTTACATAGCCAAATAGAACCTAATATAGCTAGCAACAGATAAATTTAAACATATAACAAGATAGAATAATTCAAGGTCAAAGGAGTCTAAGAATATCAACAACAATACATAGTTCACAATAATCCACAAAGCCTTTAACAAAACCAAATCAACCTAAGTCGGTACATACCCCCGACGATAGCTAAAAATAAGTAGAAGGAACAGTCTATGACAATAGATAAACAAAGAAGCAACGACCTTTCAGAAAAAGAAAGAACACCATTTCAAGATAACAGTTGACAATTAGAAATCCTATTACTACACAAGAAAAGTAGAAGTGTCTCTATGTCCTTCATCGAATGGGGATATATTATCTGGAGATGGTTAGAGGGTTGACCACTAGCATGTAACTCAGGGATATAGGGTAAATTAAGGTCAAGATCGACAACTCAAAATCATTCAAAATGAATGGACACAACCATATAAAAATACATATACATATATATATATATCACATGTCGAGGTAGGGAACAAGGCTTAGCATGAACTTTAAGACCTTTACCTGGAGTGTGTAGCATAACCATCATAGGAAGGCACTCACGGGCTATATGGGTTTGGCTCTCTCCCACCTTAAAGGGCCCAGTGCATGTCGCCGCATAAACCATAGAATAGTCATATGTACATATGTACCATGGGGAACTCAAACCTCTCTGTCATATATCAAAGGTGACTTAAGCACCCAGTTATTTAATATGGGGGACTCAAACTACCCAATAATTTAATAAGGGGGACTCGAACCACCTAGCCATTTAGACCCTCACTTTGGAAAATGTCATTTCCATTATTGATTCCTCAGGCCCTCCACTTTCACATATTAGCTACACAACCCCCCTTTAAGCCAAATTAAAATACCTTTCACACATTCCCATTCATTGAACTAATTTATTCACTGAGGTATACCATTTGTATCATCATAAAAACTTCACTTGAAAACAAACGTTATTATGTTTTATCAATTATGCATCACGTGGGGTAATTTATGACCCCTAGGTTTAATGATTCATTCAGATGTGGTATCCACAAACCCCAAGGTAGAATTAAAAATCAATCCATGTTTCAAATGCCTTTTTGTCATACAATGGTTCCCAAGATATTTTCATTGTGCATGTACCTATATTCAATGTAAATTTCAAAATATTTGGTTGAGGTTATGCCAACTCAATTACCAAAATTTCACAAAATCAGGGGAAACCATGTTCCCTTAGTTTATTCACTATGCCTATGCACCCCACAGGTTAAAAACCATAAATAAAGTATGAATAATGCATATTAAAATCGTGGGAATGAAATTTAAGAAACATTCATTCCAATACCCCAAACCCATATTTATCAGTTTGGTTATCTTGAGGTACGTTACGATTAACAAGAGAATGGTCATTATAATAGGGAGTTCCCTCGACATCAGTAGAAGAGTTAGTTGGGGTCAGCTCATATTTCTACCAGTTTAGGGCTTCAAAGGTTTGCTGACTATAGAGAGGTTGTTCATTGGTGTTGAGAGTTCCCCTACGTAGGATTATTAGTCATTCAGCTCATTTAGATTAGTCTCAAAGTGTTTTGGTGTAACGCCCCGCAATTCGGGCTACAATATAGACCATGATTTCGATGCATTGCTAATCCTGAAGCTATACATCCTATGCCAATATGGCATGTTAATTAATTGCATAGTATGTGAATCCATTCAAGCTTGAATTTAGACCATAGAGGTCCTTTAACTCAAGAATGAGTTGAAACTATTTCGATCGATAAGTTTTAGTTGATGTTGTAAAGTGTGTCAGCTTCCATCGACCATAAATCTTTTTATATGTGGAATTAAGAAGACTACTATATGTAAAATGATAGGTATTCGAGTTATCTTTCCAATGATACCAATTTGGCTAAAATCCAACACCCGAGCAAGAAGTTATGGCCCTTCAAAGTGATAAGCGTCGCCTTACCAATCGCCCATAACCACTGGAAAGCATAGGCAATAGCCTAGGCAGCGCCTATGTAAACATAGGCGACAGCCTAGGTGGAGCCTATGCAAACATAGGCGATAGCCTAGGCGGTGCCTATGTGAACATAGGCAACGGGATGGGCGTCACCTATGTAAGGAATTCTGGTGATTTAAACACTCTGTGTTGAGGACAAAGTGGTCCTTTTCCACCCTTACTTAGCCCTAAAACACGAGATTTAGTTCCAAGGACCCCAAAATACATATTCTTTCATCAAAACTGCTCAAGATTCTCCTTAGGGTTTCAAAATAAAAACCCAACTAGTTCAAGATTTGACCGTAGGGTTTCAAAGATAATTACATATTTGGAATCACCAATCCGCAAGCTTCAAGAAACATCTATTATCCTTGTAAATAGAAGTACGTAGGGTTATCCAAAAATCTCATGGGTGTACTTTTTATGAACATGCATGCTTTTAAATGGGGGTTTTAAATCAAATGCTAATAACTTGCTTTCAATATGATTTCTAGGTCATTTTCTTTATGTCATGGGATTTTTTTGCCTATATACTTCAATGGTTGAAACCATGCATATGTGATTTGAGATTTTCCATGGAAGTTTGATAAATATGAATCTTAAATTGTTTTCAAATTCCCATGATAATTTTTTGATACTCCGTATTGTATTGTGGTCAACAAAAGAGAGCATGAATTTGAAATAAATATTGTTCACCACTTATAAATGATGAAGCACCTTGTTTTTTTACATGATTAGGCATATGTGGATGTGATATTGATGACTTGCAAGTCGGGTATGATGATACCCTACAGAATATGATACATGATTTAATTAAATAAAGTTTGAATGCATTGATTTTACATAAGATAGGTGGATGCCCGAAGAAGTCGTTTGAGACACAAGGGCTCATCGCTAAAAGAACGTGTTTGTCGACACGGAATATTGGTACCAGGCTAAGTGATCTTATGTAGTTGAATTCGTGTCATTCCCAAATTGGGACTATAGGTAGGAGCCCGGGCTAAGTGATCTCGGTAACTACCATTGGGTCTAGACACCATCTTGTGTGGTCTTGAGTGTCTCTCCTTCACTTATACTCTAATCTCGGTGGCAACTGAGGTTTGACAGTTGGTGTAAATTATGTAGGGTATTCCAACTAGCTTAGTTGTATTTCATTATTGTTGATAAAAACTATTGCAGTACACCCTTGTGTTTTCCAATGATTTGATATAAAATTGCTTTATAATAGCTCTCAACTATATCTTGTAAAAATATTATGTTTTGCTTTGATATCTCTGCGTGCCAATACTTTTGTGCTGATCCCCTCCCCTCTCTAACCTCTCAGGTTTAGAGGCCCAATCTAGGGATCAAGAAAATCAGTAGATTGTTCAGATAGAGTTGCAGAGATAACTGGTGAGCCTTCTAGGTTTCTAAAGGTCTTGTGTCCTGCAGTCCTTTAATCCTTTATTAGTTTTGGGTCTACTGGGGTCTTTGTCCCAGTTTTTAGATAGTTACTTGTTTCAGTCATGTAGTAGAGATTTTGTAGACGATTTTCGAGATGTTGATTGAGATTGTGGGATATTATTCCCCATTATTGTTATTCTTGACTATGTTTCCATTATACTTGTGTTTCTTCCGAATTACTTTGATCATATAAATTAGGTGCACGATTACCAGACAGATAGGGGTGTTTCAGGTCTCCATGGTTTCAAAGGCTTATCACGGCTAGGCCCTGGTTCGAGTCATGACATGTGGTACCTTCTATCAAAGGCAATGCGCTTAGTACCACAGTTGGTGATTCAGACACTCAGTCCGAGTTTAGACCCATTCAAATTCATTTTCCCTCAGACCCACAAGGCATGTGACTTTAGATTTTTCATGATAGGTGTGATTTTATTTCATTCCTTTACCTTTTCATTTATTTGTATTAGGGTTCTCATACCCATTAATGATTTTATGCTGTCATGACCCGAGACTACCCACTATTTGTAACACGGTACTTGGAGCCACAAGTGATCCCAAGCTAACCCATTAACTGGTATACTGCTTGAGAAACTAATTTAAATTGTACAAAAACTAAATTTACTGAGTGGAAACTTGATTATGAGAGAGTCTAAAAAAAATGTAATACTGATAATGTTTACAATATAATAAAACTGAAGAAACAAACTTGAATAACATGTAATGACTCTTATTAACTATTTATAAAGCCTCTACTATACTGGGTATAGATAGCCTGTACATGCCTCAACCTATCACTAATCAATAAATATGAATGATTAAAATTTAACACATGAACTACAATGGAATGGAGTCCCCAAATTAAGGGAACTCATCACCTATTGGCTGCATGTTGATGACTGCATGACCCTAGTGTGTGGAATACGTCTTGTACCTATATTATGAGGAAATGTAGCCACAAACACATATATGTGATCAGTATATTAGAATGTTTTGAGTATATGGAGACATGCACTAAATCATGGAATATTTTAAACATGCTTTAAAATTGAGGATATAAGTTATTTGCTGAAACATACATTTAAAACATGGCTATATGTGAAAACTGTAAGTCATAGTGAGATTTATAAATCATAAAATGAAAACAATTTTGTAAGCTGGGAAGTGGTAAAACATGAATCTGTATGTAAAAATCATGCAAATTCGAATAGAATGTAAAATATACCGAGGATGTTGTATGGATGCTTAACATGAAAACACGAACTTGTAAAACTGGAGAATGCAAGACCTTATAAAGAATGTATTGAATTAATTTAGATAACTGATATCCAAAAAACTTAAATAATCTATAAAACTGACTGGATAAAAACTGAAATTTGTCTACTTGGGCAAGCAAACCTATACTGAGATAAACTGAATACTGACTGAAACTATTGAGCTATCATGTAACTGACTTAAACCATGTAAGCTTTCATGGATTCCAATATCTGATCTACAATAAGGAGGGCTTCTTTATCATCGCCATCAGAATAAAAACTTAATTAGAACTGAAGTGATCACTAAATTAAGCCCATTTTAGGCAAGGGCAAACACTCTCTAATGATAGCCCTAAACTTATGGTGGCACGTAGTTTCTGGAGAAGTAGGATGCGCTTAACCCACACTTCCCTCTCGATGCTAAATCCTACTCTCAACTAAAACACACTATAATACTCTACTAGACACGACTTCATAGACACCTTTGGACACACTAAAAGTTTGTGACTACCTGAGACTAACCCCTAGTCATAACATGGTGCTCGAAACCACAAGTTATCCCAAGCTAACCCATGAATTGGCATACTGCTTGATCAACTTATTTAAATTATATAAAAACTAAATTTAATGAGTGGAAACTTAATCATGAGATAGTCTAAAAAAAATTAATATTGATAAAGTTTTCAATATGATAAACTAAGGAAATAAACATAATTTACATGTAATGACTCTAATTAACATTATTCACATATGATAAAACTATCAGCATGGCTTGAATGTAAATTAATGAGGAAACATGAAAAACTTCACAAAAGAAGATTAAAAATCAATACTTGAACAAAATAGGGATTTTTCGGACTCAATAGTTGAAATGAACCCATTGATAAATACCCCACATAACTCAATTGAATAAATTCTTAAATAAAAATATGAAATTGGAACTTGAATCCTTTAATTCTCGAGGAAAGAACTTGAATTTTGTTCTTGAAAAGAGGGGAAGGGTTTTAAATCGTGTACTGGACGTTTGGGATTAAGAGAGTGGATATATTATATTTTAAGACTCCTTAATTCATTTAAGAAAGATTAGAAATGGTTTAAGGGTGTGAAGAGACGTCAATGCCCTTAAAATAGAACAAAATAGATCAACGTGAACATTTGGATTTTTATTGGAGGCGCACAACCAAAGAAAACCTCAGGGTTGGCAGCTCACACCAAAAGCTAAGGCTGGGATAGCTGGCACACACCAAAAGCCATGCCTATACAGTGGTTTTTGGATTTTTTCTTGTGATGCAGGACCTTATTGGAGGGTTCAAAATACGACGTACACCCACATTTAAGGCCTAAAAGCACCCCCAACACAAACCATAACATCTAAATATGGTCTACCACTGAAATAAGGGTCCTAAAGATAATTTTTAATGTATTATTTGAGTGTTAAAAGTATGGATTTTTACATATGCCTTTGTTGATATATATCAATTATTATGTGAGTTGATATAGAGTTCATGATTAATATGAATACCCTCATGTATTACTTATGTTAGTATAGGATGAAGTATATTAGTGTTGATAATTTCCCTATGAGTGTAGAATTTGGGTTTGAGCCCATAAACCTTGGCATATTAGCCTTCTTGTGCCCAATAGTGGTACTTGTTGTTAATTTTCATTTTTACTACCACGTCTCTTTTTTACTAATGTCAATATTGATGTGTTCATGATTGCCATTATTTTATGAAAATTAGTCCTTATTTGGTAGATGGCTAGACTAGGAATTTTAAGTTAGAATTTCCTTTCCTCGCAGTTTCTATTTTTTGTCTTGGGCGGCTAGCTTGGTTGGATGATTTCTCTCTTATAGTGGGGAGAAGTTGGTCATTTTTATCTCTATTGGTAATGCTAGATCAATTATTGAGTGGGTTATGGTAGTAAAGAAAGTTGACCTAGAAGTGGCAATTAGCTATAGTGTCCATTTCTGAGTTTGTGATCATTGGAATTGCCTCTGGGTTGCAGAGGTTTTAGAATTGTATAACTCTCTCTGTGTAACCTATCTTTAATTTTTAACAATTTGGGGTCAGTTCTTCTAATTTGGCTAGTTTATCTCCTGATAGTGGCTTTGATGTTGATGTCGAGAGGTATTGGATTCGTCTTTTAGGCTTTTTCAGTTAATCTCCTGATGATGGTTTTCGCTTTATATTAGAGTAGAGTTAGATACACTATTCTTTTCGTGGTGTGGCTCTTGTTATAGTGGAGTTAAGAGAGTCAGAGATAGGTGATATTTCCTGTGATCGATGCTTAAGTTAGTAAATTGGGTATTCATTGTCGAGATGGAGTATTAGATTGATTAGTTTCCAGCTAAAGTTGTATTTCTCCAAGTTTCTAGAGTTTTATTTATTACTAGTATGGTTTGTAGCCTTGGCGAGTTCTTGAGTATGTTTTTGTGGTACCCTCCAGCTGATAAGAAGTTGATTACTTATGTTTTCAGCTAGTAATTTATGTTTTATTATGATTGGTGCTTCAGCTATGTTTCAAGTTTGGTTCTGACATGATTTAGTAAAGATATTTCTGATGTTGATAGTAATGTCAATTTGAGTATTTGTCCTTAGTTTAAACATGTTTGCAGTTTTGGATTTGACGCCTTGGAATGGAAATTTTGAGGTTATGTGGATTTGGTGTGTGGATTCTTACTGTAAGACCCCACAAAATTCTAAGCTTAATTCAGTCCATTAGGCTTGTCAAGGGGTCCCAGACTTAGAATATTTTAGTTAAGTACTCAAATATAGTGTAATTTTAACCGATGAAAGTTTATAGTCTTATTTTGGAACCTTTACGTCTATTAAATGTTGATGTTTAGGTTGATTCATGATCAGGAATGTCCATAGGTGTTTCTAGACTATTTTTGGATTTTTTGGACTTCGTTTGAATCCCTTTTGGAATCCCTAAATTGTGAATCAACGTCATCTTAGCGCGCCACGTCGACTATTGCATTGAGTACTATTTTCCCCCGATCCCAGCGTCCAATTCCAGTTAATTGATGTGAACATAGCATGATGTGTTGACTATCGCATCGATGCCATCGATACACTGCGTCGACCTATGCGTCAGTAACCTAGTTTTCAGTTACGAAAAGACCGCATTCTTGGGGGTATTTAGGTATTTTTCACTCAACTCTTCGCCCCCAAAACACGAAATTAAACTCCCTATAGAGAAAATATAGTCATTCTTTCTCAATTTTGCTCAAGAACAAAACCTTATAAGATTAAATTTCTAATTAAGAACTCCACATTCAACCATGAGCTTTAAAAAATTCTTCATCAAAGGTATGTGAAGTGTGCATCCAAGGGTTCCTTCCACCCTTGGAGTCCAAGAATCTCTTGTGAACTCTAAGTAGTTGATTTTATGATTTCCATGGTTAGAATTAAAGTGTACCCATGATTTCTATTATGATTACGATCCTAATTAATGATTATATATATATATATATATATATATATATATATCCTGTGAAATTGATCATTATGTGTGTTGATCATGTGAATCCATGATAAACCCTTGACGTGTGAAATTAGAGATGAATCATGATTCTCACTTGTTGTTCAATACTATGTGCTATACTATGCTAACCAAGTGCTTGATAAATTGTCTATGTGAACTATTAAGAGAATGAAATCATGTCAAGAGAACTTATGTGCAAGTTATATCATGCAAGTGTTTGTAAAAATGCCCCCAATGAATAAATGATAACCAAGTTCATAGTTTACATGTTTCATATTACGCTATGTCTCTTAATTTATGCTATCGAGTCCTGGGGTTTCTTGTACCCAACAATATAACTGATTACCTTCGGCCATGGTCTGTCATAGAATAGTATCAGTCAAGACATGATCATTAGTACTCTTAGTCCATTACAGAACTCAGGAAAACTCAGTAGAATCCATATTAGTCCAGTATAATTCAGTATCTAATTTAGACCTTGGTAAACTCAGTCAGCTAATAAAATTCAGTAGTGTTTCGTTAGTCAACAAAACTTAGTGAACTTAGTTAAGTTCATCTATATAATATTCTCAGTAATATTTCAGTCCAGCCTAGTATAGACTAGAAACCATTTCAGTGTCTATTTAGTTGGGAGTAGGATTCAGCACCAAGTTAACCCAGGGATGAGGGGCATTCCTACCAGCAGAGAGTATGACACTTAGTAGCAATCCCTGAATTACATAACTATATAGCCAGCATAGGTTGAGGTACCTTCCTGTAGACATTATAAGGGTTGATATTCTTATCCGAGTTATCCTGCCAACGAGGGTTGACGAAAGAGCTTTCTGTCAGAGAGTGTTAACTCACAACTTATCCTTACCTATTCCATTGTATTGACACCCTTCTAACTGAAGTTATAGGTTTATACTCAAATCCTGTTAAAAAAAGCTCATGTTGATTAGATGATTACCTCCCACAGTCTCAAATCCAGTCTCAGTTATAGAATAAAACTCAGT
Organism: Capsicum annuum; assembly: GCF_002878395.1. NCBI lineage: Eukaryota > Viridiplantae > Streptophyta > Magnoliopsida > Solanales > Solanaceae > Capsicum > Capsicum annuum. Next base: position 131,932,068 of record NC_061115.1, read on the forward strand.
TCAGTTTTACAGAATCAGGACTATCATACATAGTAACTCAGCTCAGTATGGAACTCAGTATGGTTCCAAGTATTAATAACTATTATATACAGTCATTCAGATAATAAGTAATATAGTATTCGTAAAACTTAGATATCGTTTATAAGTAATCCAGATTCAGTACTAAGTATTAGCACAATCTTAGTTACAGTCTATGTATTTATGGATATACTCCTACTCAGTTATACTCATGTTATTCAGTTATCATTGTGCATAAATATGGACCCATGCATATCATCCTACCTTACTGAGTATACCAGTATATTTAAAGTACTGACCCATGCTTTTCTTTGCACTATAATGTCTTATATCATAGGTTTAGACACACGGGCTCCAGAGCACCCTTAGTAGTTCTGATTCTTAGCTTTCAGAGTTGTGGTGAGTCCTCATAGTTTGAGTAAATGCTTATTATTTATAGTGCTTCAATTTTATTTCAGTAGATGCAGTTAGTTGGGGGCTTGTCCTATCAACTCTACAGTTCAGTCAGTTAGAGGCTTTTTTCAACTAGAGTATTTTCAGACAGTTGTTTAGTTTTTCAGTACATATTTTCAGTTTTGGTTCTTTGATATCCCATTAAATTTTATTTATAGATTTGAACCTTATCTTATATGTTTCTCCTATTTTTATAATTATTATAGTATCTATTACACAGTTATTACAGTAGGCACCAGTCATGGGTTAGCTTGTGGTCCTTCAGGATTATGAGCACCATGTAGCGTCTGGGGTAAAGACTCGGGGGTTTTAAAACTTGGTATCAAAGGCTAAGGTTCATCCGTGTGCTATGAAGTCTGAAAGCCACATCTATTAGAGTCTTGTGCAAGAGAATGTTGCACACCACATATATAGACAAGAGGCTATGAGATGTTTTAGGAAAAGTTTCCCTTCTTTCAGTATTTATATCGTGAGAGTGAGCATGAGCTCTACTTACACTCTCTTTCTTATCCTATCCCCTCTTCCATTTATAGAATATTCCTCAAAAGAGGACTTAAGGATGAGGAACGGGAGATCAGTTAGCCCTTCAGCCCGTCCATCCAGATCCTTTGGAGAGCATGTCTTCCACACAGAGTTTAGAGAAGCCTTCACCACCCTAGCTCATGCTGTGGTAGGCCAAAATAAATGTCCAGCTTTGGTTCTGTCCAACCCAGTGGCCAATACTGTTGCTGCCAAGATTTGGGACTTCACCCTAATGAACTCTTTATCATTTACCGAGTCTAATTCAGATGAGGACCCTCAGGAATTACTTGATCAGGTGCAGAAGGTTACTTATATCATTCGGGTAACTGCTGTTTAGAGTGCTGAGTTGGACGCATATCAGATATAGTATGTGGCTCACCCATGGTTCAAATAGTGAAAGGCAAAGAGTGTCGCAGATGTAGGGTCCATAGAATAGAAGAGGTTTGCAGTTTCTTTTATGGATAGGTTCTTTCCACTAGATTTGAGAGAAGTGAAGGTTTTAGAGTTTATAAAAATGAAGCAGGGCAATAAGATAGTGCAGGAGTATTCTCTCAAGTTTACACAGTTAGCCAGATATGCCCCGCATGTTGTAGTAGATAGCAGAGCGAAGATGAGTAAGTTTATGTTAGGGTGTCTAGCAATATAGTAAAGGAGTGTAGGACAATAATGAATATTAAGGAGATGAACATATCCAGGATCATAGTCCATGATTAGCAGATAGAGGAAGCAAAGAATAAAGAGAAGGAGAGAGAGAATAAGAGGGCGAGAATATGTAGTTTTAATTTTGCTTAGCCTAGGTCAGAGGGTGGGAATCATTCTCAGTTCTGCCCAAAATCCTCAGTTCCAACTCCTTTCTTAGATAGTGCTCTAGTGCCAAAATTTAGAGATGGAAACTGAGACAGGGCATCAGACCCTAAACCTTAGGGCAGCGTTAGTAGTGCGCGAACCAATCCCCTTTGCCAGAAGTACGACAGAAACCACCAGGGTATCTGCAGAGCTGGCAGGGATGTACATTTCAAATATGGAAAGCCATGCCAATAAAGTCATACTGTGTCCTCAAGTTTTTTCACAGAGTTAGTATAACCATCCCCCATCTCAGTCCGGTCGCCCGAACCAGAAGGGTGCCTCTTCGAATGCCACCAATGAGCAGCGCCAAAATAGACTATATGCTCTTCAGTCCCAACAAGATCAGGAAAGTTCTCCTGATGTGGTCATTGGTACATTACAAGTTTTCCATTTGCATGTTTACGCTTTACTAGATCTAGGAGCTTCTTTGTATTTTGTTACTCCTTATATAGCTATTAATTTTGGAGTCAATCCCGAAATTCTAGTAGAGACCTTCTCAATTTCTACCTTATAGGTAAATCTATCATAGCCCGATGGGTATACAGGAACTGTCCAGTTATAATATCTCAAAAAGTCACTTCAGCAGATTTAGTCAAATTAGAGATGACTAATTTCGACATCATTCACGATATGAATTTGCTTCATTCCTACTATGCTTCAGTCGAATGCAGAAATAGAATTGTTCAGTTTTAGTTTTTGAATAAACCTATTCTAAAGTGGAAGGGTAGTACTTCAGCACTTAAGGGTCAACTTATTTCTTACCTTTAGACTAGAAAGATGATATCTAAGGGATATGTCTACCATCTCATTCGAGTCCAGGAGTATAATTCAAAAACCCCTACTCTTGACATAATATTACTAGTATGTTAATTCCCAGATGTGTTCCCAGAAGGCATTCCTGGAGTTCTTCTCAAAAGGTAAATTTATTACGGAATTGATCTTATCCCAGATACTCAGCCCATCTCTATCCGCCATACAAAATAGCTCCAGCAGAACTTAAAGAATTAAAGGAACAGTTAAAGAATCTCTTAAATATGATATTCATTAGAACTAGTGTGTCCCGTGGGGCGTACCAATTTTATTTGTGTATATGAAAGATAGTTCTCTCAGAATGTGTATAGATTACCGTCATTTAAACAATGTTATGGTCAAGAACAAGTATCCACTGCCCAGAATTGATGACTTGTTTGACCAACTTCAGGGTGCCAGTTATTTCTCTAAGATAGACCTCAGATCAGGCTATTATCAGCTCAAAGTCAGGGAAAGTAACATCCCAAAAATAGCTTTCTGAACTCGGTATGGTCACTTTGAATTTTTAGTCATGTCCTTTGGTCTTACTAATACCCTAGCAGTGTTCTTGAAGTTGATGAACTGTGTGTTCAAGCAGTACTTGGAAATATTTGTCATAGTCTTCATAGATTACATTCTTATTTACTACCATAGTGAACACGATCACGCAGATAATCTCATAATAGTTTTGCAGATTCTTACAAACCATCAGTTATTCGTTAAATTCAGTAAGTGTGAATTTTGTCTAAGGTCAGTAGCATTCATTTCCCATGTAATTTCTGGTGATGACATTAGAGTTGATCTCTAAAAGTTTGAAGCAGTGAGAAACTTGACTAGGCCCATCTCTCCATCGGATATCAAGAGTTTCTTGGGTTTGGCTGGCTATTATCGATGGTTTGTTGATGAATTTTCATCTATTACATCCCTTATGTCCAGATTGACTTAGAAAAAAGTCAAGTTTTAGAGGTTAAATTCATGTGAGAAGAGTTTTCAGGAGTTGAAGACTCGACTCACCTCAGCTCCAATTTTGACCCTACCAAATGGTTCCAATGGTATGTACTGTGACACATCTAGAGTAAGATTGGGATGTATTCTAATGCAGAGAGGTAATGTCATAGCCTATGCCTCTAGAAAGCTTAAGCCTCATGAGAAGAACTATCCTACTCATGTTCTTGAGTTTGTTATAGTAGTTTTTTCCTTGAAGATTTAGAGGCATTACTTGTATGGTGTACACGTTGATGTGTTCACTGATCACAAGAGCCTGTGGTATGTTTCCTCTCAAATAGACCTCAACCTCCATTAGAGAAGGAGTTTGGAAATACTTAAAGACTATGACATAAGTGTTCTGTATCATTCGGGCAAGGCCAATGTAGTGGCTGACGCTCTCAGTAAAATATCTATAGGTATTGTTGCCCTGTTGAGGACAGTAAGAAAAAGTTATCCCAGGAAGTTTATTAGCTAGGCCAACTAGGTGTTCGCTAAGTTGATTCAGCATAAGGTAGTGTGTAGGTGCAGAGTAGCTCAGAATTATCCCTAGTTTCTGAAGTAAAGGAAAAGCAGGATAGGGAACCCAGTCTAGTCCAGTTAAAGAAATCAATCAAAAATTAGAGGGTGGAGGATTTCTCCCAAGAGGGAGATGGTGTTTTGCACTGTCAGGGTCATTTGCCTTTGCCAGGTATTGATGACTTATAGTGGCGAATTCTTGCAGAGATGCATGGTTGCATTACTCTATTCATCCAGGGGACACGAAGATGTACCATGATTTGTAAGAGATCTATTGGTGGAGTGGGATAAAAAGAGACATTAAAGAGTTTGTGGCTAAGTGCTCAACAAGTCAGAAGGTTAAGATTGAGCATCGAAATCCTAGTAGGTCCATGTAGGAGTTTAGTATTCCTACCTTGAAATGGGAAAAAGTGAATATGGACTTTGTGGCGGGCTTTCCTCATACTCGTCGTCAGCATGATTCAGTTTAGGTCATTGTAGGCAGGATGACTAAATCAACTCATTTCCTTCTAGTACATACATTTTATTTAGCTGAGGATTATGCCAAAATCTATATCAGGGAGTTGGTATGATTGCACGGTGTTCCATTATCCATTATCTCAGATAGAGGTACCCAGTTCTCTTTTTATTTCTGGAAAGCATTCCAAAAGGATCATGGTACGCGAGTTCATCTTCGTAAAGATTTCATTCTCAGAAAGATGGTCAAGCAGAAAGGACCATTCAGACCTTAGAAGATAAGATGCAAGCATGACCGATAGACTTTAAAGGTAGTTGGGATGACCACTTGCCTTTAATTGAGTTTGCATATAACAACAATAATCACTCTATTATTTAGATGGCTCCATTTGAGGTACTTTATGAGAGAAGGTATAGATATCCTATTGGTTCATTTGAAGTTGATAAGAATGCAATGGTAGGGCCTGACTTGGTGTTTGATACCTTAGAGAAGGTCCAGTTAATCAGGGAAAGAGTTAAGAAAGCTTAGAGCCAACAGAAATCATACGCAGATGTGTACAGAAAGGATCTGGAGATCGATATTGGTGACTATGTGTCCTTAAAGATCTCTCCTATTAAAGAAGTAAAGCATTTTAGAAAAAAGGAGAAACTCAGTTCCTAATATATCGGTCCTTACCAAATTCTCAGCCATATCGAAAAGGTAGCTTATGAGTTTGAGTTACCTTCAGATTTATCTTCACTTCATCCCGTGTTTTGTGTCTCCTTGCTAAAGAAACGCATAGGTGACCTATCAATTGTAGACCCTATTGAGGGCATAGATATTCAGAACAACCTATCTTGTGAAGAGATGCCAGTCAAAATTCTTGACTATCAGATTTGAACACTAAGGAAAGAAAAAGTTCCTCTAGTCAAAGTTCTTTGGTGGAATTAGTCCGTTGAGGATGCTGTTTGGGAAGCAGAAGCAGACATGCAAACAAAATATCCTCCTCTATTCTCTGTTAATCCAAATTGAGCTCAAGTTAGTAGTTTTCTTATGCTTAATTAGTTTTATGTTCTGATTTCAATTGCAAACTTTGTATCAGTTACCATTGCATGTTCAGTTATACGTTTATGAGCCAATTCAGTCATGCATTCATGAATCATGTTTAGCTATACCCATGCATCAGATATGCATGTTTAGTATGATAATTCAAAATACCAGTAATATAAGCCATATAGCCATGTTCTAGATGTGTATATCTATTAAGTAAGTCAATTTCTCAGTATTCTCAATCTCAACAGTCTTATTCAAGGATGAATGTTCCCAAGGGGGAGATGATGTAAGACCCCGCAAAATTCTAAGTTTAATTCAGTCCTTTAGGCTTGTCAAGAGGTTCCAGACTTTGAATATTTTAGCTAAGTACTTAGACTTAGTGATATTTTAATCTGTGAATGTTGGAAGTCTTATTACTTCCACTAAATGTGGATGTTTAGGTTGATACATAATCAGGAATATCCGTACGTAATTTTGGACAAGTTTTGGATTTTTTGAACTTTATTTGAAGCCCTTTTAGAATCCCAAAACAATGAATCAATGTGATTTTAGCACACCACATCGACTATCAAATTGATTACTATTTTCCCCAGCTACTAGTGTCTAATTCCAGTCAATTAACGTGAACATGATACGACGCACTAGCTATTACGTCAATGCCATCAATGCGCCGCGTCAACCTGCGTGTCGGTAACCTAGTTTTTAGTCATTATAATACCGCATTCTTGGGGGTATTTACGTCTTTTTCCCTTAACTATCATCCCCCAAAACACAAAATTAAACTCCCTATAGAACAAATATAGTCATTCTTTCTCAAATTTTCTTAACACAAAACCCTAGAAGATCTAATTGCAAATCAAGAACTTAAGATTCAACCATAAACTTTTAGAAATTCTTCATCAAAGGTATGTGAAGTGTTCATCCGAGGGTTCCTTCCACCCTTGGAGTCCAAGAATCTCTTGTGAACTTCAAGTAATTTATTTTATGATAACCATGGTTGGAATTAAAGTGTATCTATGATTACTATTTGGATTAATTCCTAATTCATGATTATATATATATATATATATATCATGTGAAATTTATCATTATGTGTATAGATTCATGTGAATCTATGATAAGCCCTTTGCTTGTGAAATTAGAGATGAATTATGATGCTCATTTATTGTTCAATACTATATGCATATACTATGCTCACCAAGTGGTTGATAAATTGTCCATGTGAACTATTAGGAGAATGAAATCATGCCAATATAGCTTATGTGCATGTTATATCGTGCAAGTTTTTGTCAAAATGCCTCAATAAATGAATGATGATCAAGTTCATAGTTTACATGTTTTATGTTACGCCATGTTTCTTAATTTATGCTGTCAAGTCTTGGGGTTACTTGTACCCAATAATTTAGCTGATTACCTAGAGCCATGGTCAATTATAGAAAAGTATCAGTCATGACACGATCAGTAGTACTCTCAGTGAGTTACATAACTCAGAAAAACTCAGTAGAGACCATATTAGTCCAGTCTAATTTTGTATCCAGCTTAGACCTTGGTAAGCTCAGTCAACTAACAGAATTCCATAGTATTCTACCAGTCAATGGAACTCAATGAACTCAGTTCAGTTAAGCTAAATAGTAGTCTCAGTAACCGTTCATTCCATCCTAGTAGAGACAAGAAATTAGTTAAGTGTCTATTCAGTTGGGAGTAGGATTCAACACCGAGCTAACCCAAGGATGGGGGCATTTCTTTTAGTAGATGGTTTGACCCTTAGTAGCAATCCTAGCATTACAGATCTACGTAGCTAGCATAGGTTGAGGTATCATTCTGCTAGGAATTATAAGGGTTGATACTTCTCATCTGATTTATCCTGCCAGTGAGGGTTTGATGAAAGAGCTTTCTGTCATAAAGGATTAACTCATATCTTTTCCTTACTCGTGGCACAGTATTGACACCCTTCCCACTGAGGTTACAGGCTGTCCCCCAAATCCTATTAGAGAAGGGGCATGTTAGTTAGATAATTACCTTTTACAATCTCAGCTCCAGTCTTAGTCTCAGAATAGAACTCAGTTCAGTTCTACTAATTCATGACTATCAGGCATAGTAACTCAGCTCAATATAAAACTCAGTATGGTTCCACAGTATTCAAAAATATTAGATACAATCAATTAGATAATCAATAATACCATATTAGTAAAACTCAAATATTGGTTATTAGTAATCCAAATTCAGTACTCAGTATTAGCACGATCTCAGTTATAGTCTATGTAATCATGCATGTACTCTTACTTAGTTATACTCATGTTATTCAGTTGTTATTGTGCATGCATATAAACCCACACACATTAGCCTACCTCACTGAGCATACTAGTATATTCAAAGTACTAACGTATGCTTTTCTTTGCGCTATGATGTCTTATATCATAGGTTCAGAACCACGGGATCTAGAGCATCCTTTGTAGTTTAGATTCTCAGTATTCAGAGTAGTGGTGAGTCCTGAGTCTGAGGATATGTTTAATATTTACAGTACTTCAGTTTTATTTTAGTAGATGAATTTAGTTGAGGGCTTGCCCCATCAACTCTGTAGTTCAGACAGTTAGAGGCTTTTTGAAACTAGAGTATTTTTAGACAGTTGTTTAGTTTTTTAGTTCTTCTATTTAGTTTTGGTGCTTTGATACCATATTTAGTTTTATTTATAGATTTTAACCTTATGGCATATGTTCTTCCTATTTCCGCAATCATTAAAGTATATATTACACAGTTATTGAAGCAGGTACTAGTCATGGGTTAGCTTGTAATCCTTCAGGTTTATGAGCACCATGTAGAATCCAAGGTATAGAGTCGGGGCATTACATTTACCCATCTTTAAGTTTTGTTTGGGTAGTAGAGATAGAGTGGTTCACCCTTGATGTTGAGATTTTTAGTAGATAGTTGTAGAGCTTGGGTGCAACATTCATTTTTAGATTTGTCTTTGCTGGAATTCATCTATTGGCTAGCTAAGCCTATAACATGCCTACCTATTTGATCTTCTTCAGTTGAGATGTATTATGGTTGATAGGTATACAGTTGGTATCCTGATTCACACGATATTGGTTCTTTTAGCTTTGACCTCGGTTAAAAGTTTTCATAGAATTTTAGGATGATCTACTCAATAGGTGTAGTATTATTGAGTTAGATTCAACACGAATTATTCCTCAGTTAGTGGAATACCTTGGAGAGGATCATTTTATGGTGAGTGTGCGTGATTCAGACTCCTAGCTTCTAGTTTTGAGGGTCATCCAAAATTATTGTAGCATTGGCATAGATTACGGACCTTGGTCATCTCCATTTGTGTGCCTACGTAGCTATAATGACTTATTCTCATTCTTGCTAATAAGGATTTTTAGTGAATCATATTTCTCTCTCAAGTTTAGTGTTATAGAGTTGCACGGGCAGGACTTGAGTGACCTTCTATTAGGTTTGGTGAGGATAGCAGGTTTGTAAAGGTAAAAAAGGATATATTTAGGAATTAGAGTTTGTTGCATAAGTCATGACCTATGTTTCCTTTGTCTTGGATGAGTTTTTGTTTAATTATTCTTGTATAGTGTGGTATCAGTGTGTCTCCTTCGAATTTGCATGCATTAGCCTTCCTCAATTCAATTGGAGAGCAGTTGGTGGTTGGGGTTTAGTTTAGACTATTTAAGAGTGAAGTGTGGATGTTGTTGTAAAAGGGATACCTATGGAAAATTCCCTTAAAAGGGTCATTTATTCTCAAGGTTTTGTAGTAAGTTATGCTCAGAGCATGCAGGCCCAGTACCTCATCCCATCAAGCTTTCTTGATATTTTTATCCATTAACTTTTGCAGAAGGAATTCTTTTAAGCAATAGATATTATAGTGACCCTCCAGGTTATTTCCTTAATTTATATTTATTTCCGATTTTTTAAGCCATCCTCTAGTAGCCACTAGTCATTTGTGACTTGTCTGAACTATCAGTTTGGTTATCATATAGTTTGGTTGGATTTTATGCTCATTTCCATATTTTTGAGCTTGTTTAGTAATGATTTGGTCTTGGAGAAAATATCCTAGTAGATGATCTTGGATGATAATTTTAACTACCCCATTAGGTTTTAAACATTTATTTTAGGCCAGGGGAATCCTTGGTTCAGGTCCCAAGGCTTTAATATTTGCTTTGCGCTATTGGACGAATTATATAAAAATTCCACTATAGTTGTGGCCCCACACTTAGTCAAAATGTTCTAGAATTTATTTAGATGGTTCCATTGAGTCCCAAACATCAAATTTGGTATGGTAGTATTGTTCATTTGCGCGCATGGGGTTCCGAACGAATCCTGAGCACCCAATTAAAGTGTGTTTTGACTTGGTAAAAAGCTTTTATATGGCGACTGATTTCTCTACTTAAGCACCTATTGGGATTATTTAGCACTTAGAGCTTTAGTGCCCATGGTTCTCTTTAGTGGCCCTGGCCCAATGTTTTGAGTCCGCTTAAGCGGTCAATGGCTGCTAAAGTAGTGCTCATTTTAGTGCTATTAGGACTACTTTCACGGCACCCGGTGATGTTGTCAGACTGCTTTAGCTATCATGTTTCCGCTTTAGCGGTAGATGCTTTAGCACCCAAGTGTACGCTTTAGTGAAACTTGTAGCCTTTTGTCCCTTTTTTGGCAACCAAATTTTCCACAATTTTCCCACAAAATTGAGAACTTAAATAGAGGAAAAAGTTGTAAATAATTCATTGAAGCTAAGTTAAGCTAGCCTAACACTCCTTAATCATTTCCCATAAATATTTCCTCCAAATTCCAACTTAATTCATGGTAAAATTCATAGAAATTAGGTTTCAAATTCCTAAACTTTAAGTGTTGAGTTGAGACCAGAGTCGTGCTTCATTTGTGCCAAAATTTTAAGCATATATTTGTTGTCCTTATAGGGACCAAGTTATGGATTCAATTTTGAATTTGATTTGTCGGCCTTACAGGCCTATTCATAACCCAACCCTTAATATATAAATATGGGTCCTATTTTACTCTTAATAATGTATATGAGATAATTTTGATATAGTGGCAGTATTTAAGGATTGTAAAGCAAAGGTAAACGATTTATGGACGATTCGAGGACTTGTGGTTCTATATTGAGGTAGACTTCTATCTAATATTCTTTCTGAAATGGAATATTATCTATGTCACATGTTTGATAGGTATGTTACGATGTGCTATATTTGGTAGAACATCATGACTTAGCCTAATTTATGAGTTTGAGGGCTAGAAGTTTAATTGACCCTTAAGGTGAAATATTTATTATGCATCTAGGATCCTATTACACTATGTTAATAACATGTTAGGCATAGTTCAAACTAATAAACTTTTAGTATAATATTTACTATGATACTCAACGCAGATAGATTTCCCTAATTATAATGTTATGGTTATGTCGGACACATTTATTATTGGGCCCAAGGCTGTGAGTATGATATTGGTTGGATTTCGAGAGATGTATTATACTTGTAAAGGATGTGACCATTGTCTATAGATGTTTTGATGCTTATCATTATGTTTTTTAGATATTGGTGATGGCATGTATAGATTCAGTACAATTAATGCTTACTAAATATTAAATGGTATGATTCCAACTAAAAATGTAGTTTTACTACAATTCTCTTAAAATGGGGATTTATTCCCACTTTTCACTTTAAAATGAACTTCTTTCATAATCGGAATCATACCATCTTAATGGATAACTTATGTGCCTTCAAGATTAAAAATGATGTTTTGGAGATTTGATCGAGATAGATTTCGGTCCAAGGTTTTTCTACTACTATTTACCTTGGTTGAGAAAGATTTTGAACTTTTCTACACTTTAAGATTTTGACCCTTTCTACACTTTTATCATGATTTAGTCCCAGAGTTTACTCTAATTAATAGATTTATAAACTCAAGCTCTTTTATCCATAGTTCTAGTTCGTGCATTTATATATACATATATATATATATATATATTTTGTACTTGACGGTGTGGATTAATGACGAGGGTTATTAGAAATCCTGGGTCGATAGGGACCCCTTTGTCGGTGAGCCCTTGTGCTGGAGAAGAGAGGCGATCATAGGTCCTACCTTTTCAAGTCATTGAGCTGGAGAAGGTGTATACACTAGGTTACTTTATTGTACTTGATAGGTTATGGTATTATAGATACACTTTGCATTCATTTATGCATGTGCATTAACAATCACTTTTGTAGGCCTATATATACCTATGTTATGAGGTGTTGTATAGGTATAGGTGATTAGTATTGCTTTTGGTATTATGTGTGTGTTGATTGTACCTTCCAAGTTATGGGGCCTGATTTAGGTGTTGTTTGTCTGGGTTAGCCAATTATTTTATATTGTTCTATTATGGTTAGTTTGTGATAGGTTGATTATTAGAATAGTATTTATATTCGAGGTATGATTTTGATTTCTTCTTTATGGCTTCTTTATTATGTGTAATTATCTCATGTTAAGATGTACAAATTATATATCTCTATTATGTTAGTATTAGTTCCTACTATGATTATGAGGCCTTCAGATGCTAGTATGCCTTCTTTAGTTTGTACCTTTGGGATAACCTTGTTTATGTATATAAATTAATATATGTATACATGGTATTAACATATATTCGTGCCTTTCTTCATATCTATATACATTTATATATACAGTCATGGTATTTCCATATATCCCACTCTTCCTTCATGTGTTCATGTTGTATATTAATTTCTTTGCCTTGTATATTATTATATATCCTTCATCTGCTCTTTATTTGTATATGGGCCAGCGATATCGTAGAGTGCTTAGGTTCTTGAGTATGACTTGTATAAGATAATGTATCCTTATTGTATCCTTAGTTGTATTTCGTTAGTTTCCCGGATATTTAGGTGTAGTTTATATTCCTACTTGCATGTTATTTATATTTTCATTATCTTTGGATCTCAGTCGGCAGTTTCCTACGGATGACCACACATTTGGTACTCATACTACACTTTTACAACCTATAAATCATAGAACGGGTTCTTGCCATTGTTGTGTGCATCGTGCGGAATAACTACAGTATGGAGATGTAGGGTAAGCTCCTTGCGTTTGTGGTATTACTATTCTCCCACTTATGTACTAGAGTAATCTCTACACTATATTCAAAGATGGGTTGTATAGTAATTTATTTAGTATTTCATATTGTATTCTTATTATATTGGAAGCCCTTGTACTATTTCCACCAGGTTTTTGGACTATCTTTTGTATTTTTGCCTTTTTACTCTATGTATTCCATATTTTTCCTTCATTTCTCTTGTTAGCCCGTTACTAGTAGTTCTAAACTATGGGTTGGCTTACCTGATAGTAGATTATAGTAGGTGTCATCATGACCTAAGAAATTAGGTCATGACATATAAATAATATATAATTTTTACAAAATTCAAATCCTAAATAGACCAGGAAAACAGGGTTTCCTCAAGTCCTATAATTACTCTAAAATTTTGTGGCATAATTGACAGACTATCTGGTGATCTATCATCTGGTTCCAGTTGTTATGTACTTTGTTCTTTAAATCACTGACATGAGTGATGGTCTTTCAGGTAGATGATGGTTCGATAGAGGACTCATTGTATAAGGATATCTTAGCCTTGTTCATTCATTTAGCTTCACGACTGCAATACCCCATACTTCTACCTAGCTTAAAATCATTACAAAAATATTAAAGACTTGCTTTAAAAGATGAATCAACTTTTATACATGTGGAATTTTCAAGATTTTTACTTTTTGTTTTGTGGGAAATTGAATAAGTTTTCCATCGATTTCAAATTCGCTCAAATTCGATACTCGGGTGAAGAGTTAGAGCCTTTTAGTTAGACAGTGTATCACCTGAGCCATCAGCGCATCACGGAGCCTGCTTAATTGGCAATCGTCAAAATCCAATGGGCCTCTGCAATTATGGTACATCCCGCCAAGGCTCAAATTTAGAATTGTCCCTTTCCAGTCTCTCAGTGCAATACCACCAGGTCACGGTGAGATTCCAGGTCCCATCTAGTAATGCAATGCAATTTCACTGTGTCATGTCGTCAGCCCAATTCCTAGTTGACAATTTCCAGTGACATAATGTGATAGAGCCACGTCGCGCCAGGTTCCCAAATCGGGTTTTTAGTGATGAAAAATAAAAACCTTCTAAGGGAATTGGGTCTTTTTCCATGATCCAGATCAACCTTTAACCACAAAATTATTCCACAAAAACCCTATCACATCACTTTTCCTCACTTTCTCTCAAGAACAAAATCTTTCTCTCTCAAGAACAAGAATCCTAGCTCTTAAATTCAAGGGCCAAATCACAAGAACTCTCCATCAATCCTTCCAAATTCATTTAGTGTTCATTCATGGATTCCTTACATGCATGAAGCCCAAGAATCATGTTTTGAAATATGAAATATGATATTCATGCTATGTGTTGATTATGTTCATGTGGTCGTTGTTGTATAATTACCAAGTTGGAATCTTTATGTGTTTTTATGAGAATATGTTAGCATGTAAGTTGAAAACCATGAATTTTAGTTGGTTATTACATGTTAATTTGATGAATTATGCCATGCCCTAAGTCATACACCCTAAGTGTTTGGCAAAATGCCTAAGAGACCAAAAATTATGTAATATAGCTCAATTGTGACTTAAGTGATGGATTCATGTTTTACCCTTATGTTCAAATTACTCCCATGCTATTGATGTTCAATGTAGATGTTTGTTGAAATGGTCATGATGTTAGAATATGGAATTATGAAATTGATTATATGTATTCCTTCCATGTACAAGAATATGATAACCATGTACTTCATGAAATCCCCAACTTAATGTGTTATGAATTGTTGATATTGGTCATGTGATCAAGAAGTGTCAAGTCTTCCTAGTTTCATGCTATCGAGTCCCGGGGTTACTTGTACCCAATAATTTAGTTGAGTGCATAGAGCAAGTGTCAGTTTTCCTGATACTCTCAGTCAAGCCATGATAAGTAGAATTTGGTCAGTCATGTGACTCAGGAAAACTCAGTAAATTAAGTATTAGTCTATTACTCAGTAATCACCGTAATCTCAGTAATCTCAATAATCTCAGTAATCTAGTAATCTCAGTACTCAGAAATCTCAGTCAGTTATCAGATCTCAATAGTATTCTATCAGTCAACAAATTCTAATAAACTTAGTTCAGTCCAGTTAATTAGTACAACCAGTAACAGATCAGAGTCTAGTTCAGTGTCTACTCAGATGGGAGAAGGATTCACCACCAAGTAAACCCAGGGAAGAGGACACACAGTATCATATAGTAGAGGGTGTGATCCTTAGTAGCAATCCCTACATTCCAGAACTATGTAGCCAGCATAGGTTGAGATGTACCCCTATGAGTCTAGGGACTATACATCTTATTTGAGTTTTCCATATAGGAGGGGTTGACGGAAGAGATCCCTGTCGAAGAGGGTTTACTTAAAACTTTTCTTTACCCATGTCACGGTATTGACACCCTTACAGCTTGGGTTAGAGGTTGAACCCCACCAGTTCAAATTTGGGGCATATTAGTTAGATGATTATCTCCCACAGTTTCTGTTACAAAATCAAGACTGTAAGATACAGTCACTCAGTACAGTATGGAACGCAGCTAGTTCCATCAAATTTTAGGACTCTCAGACACAATCACCCAGTTAATAATATATTAATTATACAAAATTCATGTTACCAATATTCAGATTTTAGGATTGTCAGATACAGTTAATCATTCCAGTTCTTATTAATTAGAACTGTCAGAAACAGTCATTCTTTTATAAGTAATACGCCATCAGTTCCTCATCACTCAATAGACTTAGTCATTCAGTATCCTAGTATTAGTACTGAGATATCAAAAAATCTACATTATCAGAATTCATAAGTCAGTGTTATCACAATCTCAGTCACATTCATGTATTCATGCATGTATTTTCATATTCATGTTATTCAGTCTATTAGTATTGTCCATGTATTTGAACCATTGCATTCAGACAACTCACTTCCATACCAGTACATTCAACAAATGGATGCATTCACGCTATGGTATTTTATACCATAGGTTTAGAAGCACTAGCTCCTGAGCATCCTTAGTAGGTCAGACATTCAGCAGCCAGAGTAGCAAAAAGTCCTCGTCATTTGAGTATAGCATGATTATTTTATTACTTTATTATTTTAGTTGTTCGGAGTTAGTTGGGGACGTGTCCTATCAACTTCATAGATTTTAGATAGGCTTTCAGACTACAACATATTTCAGAAAGTCTATTTTAGTTTTTAGTATTGTTATGCCCCATTACAGACATTGTTTTATATTCAGTATTAGTTCAGTTTTGAACCTGATGGCCTTACAGCTTATATTCCGCATTATTATAATATATTATTCAGTACTCAGTTATAAATATCAGTCATGGGTTAGCTTGTGGTCTTGTGGGTCATGAGCATCGTGTAACATTTTGGGTACTAGATTTGGGGTGTTACAAACTTGGTATCAGAGCCTAAGGTTCAACATTGTCTTAGGAAGTCTAAAAATAATCATCTTGTAGAGTCTTGTGCATGGGTGTGTTGTACACAACACTTATGTGCAGGAGGCTATAAGATATTTTAGGAACTGTTTCCTTTCTTTCAGTATTCATGTTCTGCTAGTGAGCAAAATCTCTAATTAATTTTTCAGTCTAATTCATTTCATCGTCTTACTTACAGAATATGCCTTCCAAGGGGGCTAGTGAAAGGAGAATCGGTAATCAGTCAGCACCTTAGCCCATTCAGGCAGATCCCCTAGACGAATATGTTTCCCATGTAGAATTGAGGAGTACATTTACTACTCTTGAAAATTTAGTCACAACTCCGAATGAATGGATAGCTATTATTCCGGCTAACCTAGTGGCCAATTCAGCTACAGCCAGGATTTGACACTTCACCTGATCGAATTCTCCTCTATTTTCTCTTTCTAAGTCCGAAGAGGGTCAATAGGAGTTCCACGACTGTGTTTAAAAAGTCACAGACATCATGGGAGTGACTTTCAGTGAGAGTGCAGATTTAGACACTTATCAGTTACAAGATGTAGCCCACACATGGTTTAAAAAGTGAAATGTAGATAGGGGTACAAATGTAGAGCCCATAGAATAGGAAGATTTTTCTACAACCTTCTTAGATAGATTCTTTCTACTAGAGCAGAAATAAGCCAAAGTGTTAGAGTTCATCAATCTCAAATTAGGTAGCATGAGTGTAAAAGAATGCTCCCTTAAGTCACCTAGTTAACTAGGTATGCTCCCTATGTAGTAGTAGAAATTAGATCTAGATTGAGTCAGTTTATGTCTTGGATATTAGGTAGAGTGGTTAAGGAGTGAAGGACTGCGATATTGATTAAGGAGATGGACATATCTAGGCTTATAGTCCATGCTCAATAGATTAAGGAGCAGAAACTTAAGAAGAAGGAGAGGGAAAATTAGACGGCCAGAACTGGTAGTTATAGTTTTTCCCAGCCAGGGTCACAGGGTGGTAACCATTCTCAGCATAGCCAGAAGTTTTTAGTTCCAACTCCTACCTCAGCTAGTGCTCTAGCACCAAAGTTCAGAAATGACTATATAGATAGGCACCAGGCTTCAAGGCCCATGGTAGTGAGAGTAAGGTTTTTACTAATCCGCTTTGCAAAGAGTGTGGTAAGCATTATAAGGATATACGTAAAGTCGTAAGTGATATTTTTTTAGATATTGCGGATAGGTCACAAAGACTGAGATGGTCCTAGGCCTGTTCCTTAAAGTCAGCACAGTTATCCTTTAGCTCATTTTGATAGCCTGAATAAATAGGGTGCTAATTCCAGTGCTATCAGTGAGCAACTCCCAAAAAGTCTCTATGCACTTCAGTCCTGATAGGATTAGGAAAGTCCTCCTAATGCAGCCACTAGTATGTTATAGATCCTCATTTACATGATCTCGTTTCTTCAAATTCAGGAGCTTCTTTTGTAACTTTTTGTATAGGAGTCAACCTTAAGGTTAGACCAAATGTCAACAGGACTTTTTTCCAGTCTCCACCCCAGCAAGTCACTTTAACATTGCCCAACAGGTATACAGGAACTGTCCAGTTATGAAATCTCAGAAAGTCAGGCCTTAAGGTACTGATAGTAATGCTAGTATTTGTAGAAAACCAATAAAGGAATATGATTCTTGACCCATTCCTACCTTATTTCAAAGTTTTGTACTTCAACCCTCACGATACCTACGCATGCTTAACGTTTCAGGCCATGAATACTGCTTATATCCATGCACTCTTCATAGAATAGTGTTTGTTTCAAGTTCGTTTGAGGAGTTCCAGTTCTCTTAGTGTTAGGAATCATGTACCATGAACAAAGAAATTCTAGACTCAGTTCATGCAGCTCATGACTCATGCACTCATGTCATGCTTTACAATATGCTCATCGCACATGACTCATGCTCCACTCCTAGTGATCAGCCAAACTCAAATTATGTCATGTATACTCTCAGTTTAGATATATCGGTAAATCCATGATGTTGATGTTTCAACCCTAAATCCTCAATTACAACGTCATTCATTAGTTAGTATCTAGTAAAGTACTTAGATAGTCTTATAGAACTATGGATTTTAGCTATCAGTTACTTAACCATTAGAATTCAGTACATCCGTATCAGTCTAAAACTAAGTTATTAGACAACTAGTATTCAATCCCAGTTATAGTCTTAGTTATGGTTGTAGTCTCAATTACCATCTTAGATACAATCTCAGTCCCAGTCCTAGTCCAGCCAGATCAGAAACTCAGTTCATATTTAGGATTACTTGACCATATCATATGGCCATCTATTACTCAGTTATTAGTATTTCAGTACCTCAGTTATAGAATGTTTCTAAATCATGTCATACACTTGCTTTCATAATTTCAAGTAATACAGTTCTCATAAATCCATGTCCATTCACCTCATGTAACTCAGTCAGTCCTTATCTCCTATGCATAATGCTCTGTAGTGGTAGTCCAGTTATTTAAAACTAAGTACAGTTTTGTTTGGCAAACCCAGTATTTAGCTATTAGTCATTTAATTAATTAGATAAGCTAGTATGTTTAGGCATTCGTGCTCAATACCCATGCGAATATTTTCAGTAGTTTCAGGTGAATAATAAGTACTTTAGTTCAGCATAAGTTTTTAGTATGAGTTAGATCGATCAGCCAGTAATTCAGTTTGGCAATTAGGCAACAAGTCTGTATGGTGTGGTTTCCCATCTTTTCACCTAGTCCTACTATTAAAAATCTTAGGAAAGTAACCATTCTAAGATAGAAATTCCCAGTAGTTGCAAGATCAGCTCTGTTTATGTATTATGTCTCCATTTTAGATCCTAGATATTCAGTCATGATTCTATTCGTAGGTGCCCTGTGCATCATCCCTGATTTTCTCAGTATCTCAGTCAAGTCAATATTCTTCTAGGGACATAATATCCCAAGGGGGAGATGCTCTATAACCCCCGAGCTATCATACCCTAAACCCTCTAATTTTTCTTTACATTCAGCCACCTCACTGCATAACAGTACATTCAACATACTAACACATTTGAGCTATGGTGTTTTATACCATAAGTTTAGAAGCATGAACTCCCAAGCATCCTTAGTAGATCAGATATTCAGCTGCCAGACTAGCAGTGAATCCTCATAATTCGAGGATAGTATGATTATTTTATTACTTTATTATTTCAGTAGTTCAGAGTTAGTTGGGGACATGTCCTATCAATTCCATAGATTTCAGACAGTTTAGAGGCTTTCAGACTACTGCGTGTTTCAGATAGTTTATTGTAGTTTTGGGTATTGTTATACCCCATTACAGACATTGTTTTATATTCAGTATTAGTTTAGTTTTGAACCTTATGGCCTCACATCTTATATTCTGCATAATCACAGAATATTAATCATTGATCAGTTACAAATATCACTAATGGGTTAGCTTGTGGTCCTTCGGGGTCATGAGCACTATGTAACATTTTGGGTACAAAATTTGGGGTGTTACAAACTTGGTATCAAAGCCTAAATTCTACGCTGTCCTAGGGAGTTTGAAAAGCCGCATGTAGTAGAGTCTTGTGCATGGGTGTGTTGTGCACCACACTTATGTTCAGGAGGCTATGAGCTATTTTAGGAATATTTTCCCTTCTTTCATTATTCATGTTGTGCCAGTGACCATAATGTCCAATTAATTTCTCAATCTAATTCACTTCTTTCTCTCACTTACAGAAAATGCCTTCCAAGGGGGCTACCGAAAGGAGAATTGGTAATCAGTCAGCACCTCAGCCCGTTCAGGGTGATACCCTAGATGTATAAATTTCCCATGCAGAATTCAAGACTGTAATTACTACTTTAGCCAATTTAGTCACAACTCTGAATGAATGGCTAGCTGTTATTCTGGCCAACCCAGTGGCCAATTCAGTTTCAACCAGGATTCGGGACTTTGCTCGAATGAATCCTCCCCTATTCTCCGGTTCTAATTTTGAAGAGAGTCCACAGGAGTTCCTTAACCTGGTTCAGAAAGTTACAAACATCATGGGAGTTACTTCCAGTGAGAGTGCAGAGTTAGACACTAATCATCTACAAGATGTATCCCATACGTGGTTTAAATAGTAGAAGGTAGATAGGGGTACAAATGTAGAGCCCATTAAATAGGAAGAGTTGGATACAATCTTCTTAAATAGATTCTTTCCCCTATAGCAGAAAGAAGCCTAAGTGTTAGAGTTCATCAATCTCATACAAGGTAGCATGAGTGTAAAAGAATACTACCTCAAGTTCACCTAGTTAGCCAGGAATGCTCCCCATGTAGTAGCAGACAGTAGATCTAGAATGAGTAAATTTGTGTTTGTGATATCAAGTAGAGTGGTTAAAGAGTGCAGGAATGCGATGTTGATTAAAGAGATAGACATATCTAGGCTTTATAGTCCATGCTCAATAGATTGAGGAGTAGAAACCTAAGAAGAAGAAGACAGAATATAAGAGGGCCAAAATTAGTAGTTATAGTTTTACCCAACTAGGGTCGCAGGGTTGTAACCGTTCTCCACTTAGCCAGAAGTTTTTAGTTCCAACTCCTTCCTCAGCCAATGCTCCAGCACCAAAGTTTAGAAACGATCGTAGAGATAGGGCACCAGGCTGAAAGGCCCTGGGTAGTGAGGGCAGGGTTTTTACTTATCTATTTTGTGAAGAGTGAGTTAAGCATCATAATGGTATATGTAGAGCTGGCAGTGATGTGTGTTTTGGATGTGGCGAGATAGGTAATAAAGTCCAAAATTTTCCTTGGCCTAGTCCTTAAAGTCAGTACGGTCGTCCTTCAGCTCATTTTTATCACCTGAATCAGCAGTGTGCCAATTCCAGTGCTATCAGTGGGCAACACCTATACAAACACTATGCACTTCAGTCCTGACTAGATTAGAAAAGTCCTCCTAATGTAGCCAATGGCATGTTACAAATCCTCATTTACATGTTCCCGTTTCTTCAGATTTAGGAGCTTCTATTCTTTTGTAACTCTTTGAATATCAATTAACCTTAAGGCCAGACTAAATATTAACAGGACCTTTTCCTAGTCTCCACCACCTTTTTCTAGTCTCCACCCTAGCGAGTCAATCTAACATAGCCCGACAGGTATACAAGAACTGTCCAGTTATGAAATCTCAGAAATTCAGGCCTTCAAGTTTTGATAGTAATGCCACTATGTGTAGAAAACCAATAAGGAAAGATGATTCCCGACCCATTCCTACCTCAGTGCAAAGTATTAAACTTCAACCCTCATGATACCTATGCATGCTTTGAAATTTAGTCCTACGAATACAGCTTATATCCACGTGCTCTTCATAGAATAGTATGTGTTTCAAGTTCCTCATATGAGGAGTTCCAGTTCACTCCGTGTTACAAATCATGTCCCATGAACACAAAATTCTAGAATAAATTTATGTAGCTCATGACTCATTCACTCATGTCATGCTTTATAGTATGCTCAGCCCACATGATTCAGGCTCCACTCCTAGTGATCAGCCAAACTCATATTATATCATGTATGCTCTCAGTTTAGATACCTCGGTAAGTCTGGGATATTGATGTTCCGTCCCTAAGTCCTCAATTAAAGTATCATTCAGTAGTCAGTATCTAGTAAAAGACTCAAACAGTCCTACAGAACCAAGGATTTCAGCTATCAGTTACTTAACCATCAAAATTTAATACGGCCTTATCAGTCTAAACCTTATTTTTTATAAAATTAGCATTCATCCCTAGTTATAGTCTTAGTTGCTGTTATACTCTCAGTTACCATCTTTGCTATAATCTCAGTCCCAGTCCTAGTCCATCTAGATAAGAAACTAAGTTCACTTTTAGGATTACCCGGCCATAGTATATGGCCATCAGTTACTCAATTATTACTATTTCAGTACCTCAGTTACAGAATGTTTCTAAATCATATCATACACTTGGTCTCGCATTTTCAAGTAATACAATTTTCATAAATCCATGCCGTGTCACCTTATGTCACTCAGTCAGTCCTTATCTCCTATACATAATGCTCTGTAGTTATAGTACAGTTATTAAAAACTAAGTAAAGTTCCTTTATACGAACCCAGTATTCATTTATTAGTCATTCAATTAATCAGATAAGTTAGTATGTTTAGGCATTCGTGCTCGGTGCCTATGTAAATATTTTCAGTAGTCTCGAGTAAAGAAGACGTACTTCAGTTAAGAATAAGTTTTCAGTATGAGTTAGATCGATTAGCCAATAATTCATTTTAGCATCAGGCAACAAGTTTTTATGGTTTGGTTTCCCATCTTTTCATCTAGTCCTACTAGCAAATATCTTTAAAATATAGCTATTCTAAGATAGAAAGTCGCAGTAGTCGTAAGATCTGCTCAGTTCATGTATTATGTCTTAGTGTCAGATTCTAGATATTTAATCACGATTTATTTTGTAGGTTCCCTGTGCATCGTTCCAGTTCTCCTCAGTATCTTAGTCAAGTCAGCAATTTTCTAGGGACATAATGTCCCAAGGAGGAGATACTCTATAACCCCCGAGCTATCATGCCCTAAACCCTCTAATTTCTCTTTGCATAATGAATTTACTTTGGAGTTGTGGGTACCTATAGGTTGACCCTCTAGCTCCAATATCAGTCATAAGCCATGTCTCAATGGCTCTATTCAGTTCACAATACCTAGTTCACATTACATGTTATAGACTCAGCCATGTTCTCATATTTCCGTTCATGCATGTTCAAAAAGGATCTCAAGATAAGGTCAGAAAAATTTGTGTGCTTGAAAATCTCTCCCATGAAGGGAGTGAAGAGGTTCAGCAAGAAGGAAAATATTAGTCTCCGATATGTCGTTCCCTTTAAAATTCTCAGTCTCTTTGGCAAAGTACCTTATGATCTCGATTTGCCTTCAGATCTAGCTTCTGTGCATACATTCTTTTATGTCTCTTTGGTTAAGAAATACAAAGGTTATCAGTCGTTGTAGTCCATGTTAAGGGCATAGACATTTAGAACAACCTCTCTTATAAAGAGATTCCTATCGAAATCCTTGACTATAAGACTCATAGGCTGAGGAACAAAGAAGTCCCTCTAGTCCAAGTTCTTTGTCAGAATCAGTCTGTTGAGGGAGTATAACTCCCAAAATTAGGTTCTCGGAAAGCAAAAAGGTGCTCATGACCTCGAAGGACTACAAGCTAACCCATGACTAATATTTGTACCTGTATACTGCATAATATACTGAATGATTGAGGAAATAAAGGCTGAAAGGCCATAAGGTTCAGAACTATAACATGACTAATAAAAATATAACATCTAGATGTAGTATGAAATACCCAAAAAAACTGAAATAACAGTCTGAATATGATATTCTAAAAACCCTCTAATTGACTGAACTGTCTAAATAAAGAGTTGATGCGACATGTCCCCAACTAATAAATTAATTAATGAGATAATAAAGTGATGGTCATGTCCTTGAAGGATAAGGACTCACTGCTAACTCTGACTACTGAGACTGGAATGCTACTGATGCTCTGGAGCTCGTGCTTCTAAACCTATGGTATAAAAACCCATAGTGCAAATGCGCTAGTACGTTGGAATGTACTGGTATGCATGTGAGGTACGTTGAATGCATGGGGTTCATATGCATGAATAATACTAACTAACTGGCTAATATGAACGTGAGAATGCATGCATGAATACATAGTAACTACAACTGAGATCATGATAACTTGAATTTACTAATAACTAATATGATTAGTAACTGAGTTATGATGACTGATATAACTGATAACATGAGTGACTGCATTTGATAGTCCTGACTCTGATGGAACTTGCTGATTTTTGTACTATTCTGAGATGACTATATCAGTAATCTTAAATTCTGTAGAACTATCTGAGTTCTGTTACTGAGACTGAATGACTGTATCTGACAGTCTTGATTTTTGTAGTTAAAACTATGGGAAGTAGTTATCTTACTGATATACCCCAGATAACACATTATAACTAAGTTGGGGTCTAATTTGTAACCCCAATTGTAAGGGTTTCAATACCGCGCCACCGATAAGGACAAGCTATGAGGGACCCTCATCTGATAGTAACCCCAAAAGAGAACAGTGGGGCCCTCATCTAGTAGAATTCCACATAAAATTGATCACTAAACATGGATTAGAATTCAATTGGTCATTATGAAAATGAAATAAAGCAAACCCAACATGAAATTCATAAAAAAATCCATACACTTGAACTTATGAATTTTTTTGGAGCCTTGGTCTTATAATACTAGGTATATATACGGGTGGTAAAAGACCCAAAATCCCCTTTAAAAATGATTTAGAAATAATTGAACGTATGTTCAATGGTGGGTGCGACGGTCCATCGCTGGATCAACAGTCAGTCATTTCGACCATCGCACGTGGACTAGGAAAAAGACTCACTTCCTAAGTAGCAATGGCTTGGGCAATGGTCTGTTGCAAGTTCGACGATATGTCAACCGATCCATCGCAGCTTATCCAGAAGGTTGCCTCACTCTCTTGGCTACAACGGTCAAGGAAACGGTCCATCGCTAGATCGATGGTTCGTCAACCTGGCCGTCACACCTGGGCGATTCTGACAGCTCTCGGTAAAACATCCATAACTTTTCACTCTGATACCAAATTTAGATAAAATTGATTTCATTGGAAAGCTAATTTAATTTCCCACGTGTACAAAAGTGGATTCATCTTTTAAAGAAAGCTTCTAACATTCTTTGGACAATTTCATGCTAGGAAAAAGTACAAGGTATTACAATATCTCCCCCTTGAGAACATTTATCCTCAAATAAGAATGAGACTGATGGGAGAAGATAAACTGACATACATGCTAAACATGAATGACTGAAATAAGATTTCTTGTTTGACATGACTGATAACTGAATATATCATACTGAGCATGCATAGCTGATGCTTCTGCAACTGATTCATGAATGCATGGCTGAGAGTTCTGATAAACCAAAGTCCTCATAATGAGATCATGTCTGGTGCATGATTATACAACTGAATAGATACATGAATGCATGACTAAATATGCAATGGTATTTAATACTAAGTTTCTGATGATATTCTGAACATGAACTGTATACCAAGCTTATAACTGAAGTCTGAACATGAAACTGAAAAACTTAAGGAGAACTGTTAGCTTGAGATTGATCTGAGTTGGCGGAGATGAGGTGAGGATACTTGGTTCTCATATCTACTTCTGCTTCCCAAGTATCTCCCTTAACGGACTGATTTTGCTAAAGAACTTTGACTAGAGGGCTTATTTGTTCCTTAGTCTATGAGTCTGATAGTCTAGGATTTTGAATAGAATCTCTTTATAAGAGAGGTTGTTCTGAAAATCTATGTCTGAATAGGAACTACAATGGCTGAGTTACCTATGCACTTCTTGGGCAAAGAGACATGGAAGACTGGATGAACTGAGGCTAGATCTAAAGTCAATTCAAGTTCATAAGCTACCTTGCCAAAACAATTGAAATTTTGAAGGGACCAATATATCGGGGACTGAGTTTTCCCTTCTTGTCGATCTTTTTACTCTCTTAATGGGAGAGATATTTAGATAGACATAGTAACGAATCTTAAACTCAAGATCCTTTCTACAAGCATCTGCATAAGACTTTTGTCGATGCTGGTATAACACCCCGAGATCCCATCCCGAGATGTCACATGGTTCTTATAGACCCGAAGGACCACAAGCTAACCCTTTTTTTATATTTGTACTTGTACACTGCATAATATCTGAAAAAAATATAGAAAATTTCCATAAGGTTTTACATATCTATACATACTCAAAACTGAAAACTGAATACTAATACATCTATCTGAAAAGCCTCTAACTATCTGAACTGTGGAGTTGATGGGACATGTCCCCAACTAACTCTGTCAACAAAAAATAAACAAAGTCTGAAACAATAGTAGTAAGCTAAGACTCATCCTCGAAAAAGGAGGACTCACTGCTACTGTTGCTGACTGGGACCAAACTACTGAGGATAAATTGGATCCTTTGCCTCTGAACCTATGGTGTAAAATAAAACACCATAACGTAAATGCGTTAGTACAAAAATGTACCGAGTATATAGACGGGGTAGGCTAATGCAAGGGTTCATGCATGCACAATATCTAAACTGAATAATCATGAAAATTCTACATGAGAACACATACATGAATGCAAAGAACATGAACACAATTATCGCAACTGCAGACTTAACTCACTACTAACACTGAGATACTGAATCACTGACTAATCTTATACTAATAACTGAGGATCTGGATGTGCTTACATTAATGACTAAATTCTTGGACTTACTGCTTTCGACTGATAGGATTAGAGATCAACCTTTCTAATAGGTAATTTTGGAAGCTTTATCAATGATAAGAAATATGATTATATCTGAATCTAACAACAAGAATACTCAATAGAAATTTGATACTGTGATTAAGCCTATCTGACAGCATATCTCTGAATATAATATCAAATAACTGTATGTGAGACCAAGTCTATTTGATGGGATGGCCCAAAAATAGATGGAACTATCTGAGTTCCTCACAATGATAGATGAATGTATCTGACAGTCCTGATTTCTAAAGACTAATTCTGAAATTGAGACTGAATCTAAAACTGAATTTGTGGGAAGTAGTCACTTAACCGACATGCCCCAATCTACCACATGTGGGTTCCAACCTGTGCCCCAGTTAGAAGGGTATCATTTCCATGCCACTGGTAAAGACAACTCTATGTGACCCTTATCTAGTAGGTCCTCAAATGAGAATGGTGGATCCCTCATCTAGCAGGTCAAGCCACCTCATCTACCCTCATCTAGCAGGTATGATATCTCTCATCCACCCTCAACTAATAGGTATGATATCTCAACCTACGCTGACTACGTAGTTCTGGGGCACAAGGATTTCTTCTAAGAATCAAACCCTCTACTAGTAGGTGAATTCCCATTCTTGAGCTCGCTCGGTGCTAGTTTCTACTCCCAACTAAAAAACTCAGAACTGAATTCTCAACTGAACACTGGCTGAACTGAATTTGACACTGATCATATTAGTCAAAAGGTCTGTCTGAGTTATGCTAAGATCACTTAGTTCCGTATCTGATGGAAAAGATATCGAATCATGGTATCTTACTGACGATACAGAGCTTGAATAGGCTACTCAAATCGCTTCTGAGATTAGGATTGAATCACTTGAATACTATTAGAACTGAGCTGATTAGAGGAATGAGACTAGATTACTAGCGATACAGAGATTATAGAGATAACTGAGATTACTAAGCTTTCTTAAGTTCTGACTTATATTAGGAAACAGAGTTCTATAGTTCACTGAGTTATGAGAATCATGGCTCGACTGGAGTTATCGAGAAATCTACACGAGCTCTAGGCAACAACTCTATTGTCGGGTATAAATACCCCTAGGGATTGATAGCATAAAAGTAAAGCATAATAATACATTCATCATCATAATCATTCACGTATCATCATAATCATTCATGCATCATAATCATAATCATTAAAGCATCTTCCCAATCATTAACACACCTCTTTAAGTAATTAGGAATCACAAACGTCTATTCATCATTATGGTCGTTAAGGGGTCACTTTAAGCATCTCAGAATCATAATCATATAATAATACAAGGGAAACATGCTATCTTGGCACATTTCACTGACTAAGGCATTTTATCAAACACTAGGCATGCATGGACTAGCTCACAATTTAGGGTTTCCTATTCAACATACTATGGTGTCCCGGATGCTTAACCTAAGCTCTTTGTCAAACCTATGCAGAACGTTGTTCACTTATTCAACCATTTTTACACCCAAAAGTAATGAACACATTACATGGAAAAACAACTTCAAGAGGGTCTATCACAAAAATCACATGAATTCCACATACTAGGGTCAAAGCTCATTTATTTTGTAGGCAAACATAAATCCAAACTCAACAACACATTAAAGATCCATTTCAACTCAAACAAATCATTAACAACTCGTAAACATAAAAATCTTTTACTTTTAAAAAGGGTTCTTGAGCTTCTTCGATGAAAGGGACACAAGAATCAACATCTAGATACTTTAACCTTTGAAATTGGATGAACTTTATTGCTTGAAACTTTATCCACACTTGAAATAAATAAATTCTTGAAGCCCACACTATGAGGAACTTGATTCTTGAAGAAACCTTGAAGATTTATGGATGATTTTTTGAAGATTAGGGTTCTTGATAAAACCCTAGATAGATATTCTTAAGAGAATTGGAAGACAAAAATGATGAATTTAGGGTTTGAATGAGGGTTCTCATATTTATAGACGCTAAAAAAGGTGGGAAATGACCAAAATACCCTTGTAAAAATGCCCTTGAATTGCTGAAATAATTTTCTTGACGCCATCCGTGATAGTCGATCTGGTTCGTGATAGGCCGTCACGAATGGTCGTCACAAAAAGTGATCCGATTTTTGATTTTCTGCCCAGGGTTGACGACGTCATCAAAAATTTCATCAGAATGTGACGATGTCATCAAAAAGGGCATCAGAAACGTGATAGCCCATCAGAAACGTCGTCACCATTTTCCAGCTTGACATGCTGGAGTAAAACGAGTATAACTCTTTGCTCCAATATAGGATTTAGGAGAAATTAGAATCGTTGGAAAGATAAGTCAAAGATCTTTCATTTGATATACATAAAGCCACATAGTTCGTTATATACAATGAGTTCTGGTTATTGAAGTTGACCTAAATTTTAACTGTCACTAAAACTTGAACGGTAGGAAAGTTTTTAACTTGTTCATGAGTTAGAGGACCTCTATGATATTAATTCATGCTCAAATAGATTCCCACACGATTAAAAGTATTTCATACTTGGGAGGATATTTCTGAAACATTTGACTCAGATTTTCGCTTTACCAAATACGCTATAAGGATTAGACTGGAAGAGAATTTTGTGGGGCATTACA
Organism: Capsicum annuum; assembly: GCF_002878395.1. Taxonomy (NCBI): domain Eukaryota; kingdom Viridiplantae; phylum Streptophyta; class Magnoliopsida; order Solanales; family Solanaceae; genus Capsicum; species Capsicum annuum. The sequence continues at coordinate 131,961,178 of NC_061115.1, forward strand.
TTATCTCACCCTTGAGAACATTCATCCTCAAATGTCGTTTGATAGACTAAGAATACAGATAAAAAAAATATACTCGAGAAATGTAAACATCTCAGATCAGGACTACGCAACTAGAATGACTGACATATAGAGTTCTCACACTGGGCATGCATATATGATGTATGGAATACTCGACAGATGATTCTTATAGCTGAATTCTCATAATACACATGCATATCTGATGCATGGACTCACAACTGGAATGATCTCATGAATACACGACTGAACACACACTGACAAGCTGAACTCTTTCTACTAAATGCGTATATCTAATGCATGAATGTCCGGTTAAGCTGACTTTTGAAAACATGACTTGACAATGCAGCAATGATTGCTACTAACTTTTTAAGAAAAATCTAAACATGCATTAAGATGAATCTAATGTCATTCAATATTATAACACCATGGGGTATCTCCCCATTGGGACTTTATGTCTCTCTAAACACACTTCGCTAAAATACAGGAGTGGTACGCGAGGCACCAACAGACTGGGACATAATTGACCGATAAAGATTTGAAACTTATGCATGACTCATGCTAACATATAAGCTCAAAATGAGAGCAAATGATCTATCAATACATAACATAAAGATGAAGGGATCATAACTTACCCGGGTCAATTTAAGGGGATCTTTCTCGATCAAGGCGATCCTAAAGTGCATACAATCTATTATGAGATGAAGGAAGACTATGCTAACTTCGGGGACCTGGATTAGGATAGTCTCGAACTTTGTAACCGATCTCCCCATATCCAAAGAACACATCACTACTGGATCTACATACACCTTTATGATTCTTACGATATTCTTCACACAACGGGTAGGTACGAATACCACTTGTACTACTCTGGGCTTTAGAGCGTGGCTCTCCCTAAAATCTGACACCCTCAAACGCAGGTGCGAGTACACTTGCTGAAGATGGAGTTGGAACTAAAAATCTCCTGCCATACTAAGAACTACTACCACCTTTAGACTCTAATTGCGAGAAATCACGACTACTTGTCTTGGCTTTCTTACTCACTCTCCTTCTCTCCTTCATCTTATCTACCTCAATCTGTTGTGCATGAATGATTATCCTAGAAAGATCCACATCTCTATTAAGCATGGTAGCTCTCTTTCAACACATTACTTGATACCCTAGTCAGAAACTTACTCATACCCGCTCTAGGGTCAGGTATCAAGTCAGGAGCATACTTAGCTAATTGGTTAAACTTAAGATAATACTCTCTTACTGTCATGGAACCTTGCCTTAGGTTCATAATCTCTTCTACCTTATCTTCTCTCATTTCTAGCAGGAAAAACCTATCTAGAAAGGTACTCTAAAACTCTAGCCAAGTCATGGAAGTTGTATTCTCCCCTCTACTTTTCTCCCATATCACTACCCAATCATGAACAGTATCTTTCAACCTATAAGATACTAACTCAACACTCTCCTTCTCTTACACATGCATAATCTGGGCGATCTTCTTTACCTCCTTAGTAAACAACTGTGGATCCTCACCTACTACTGACCTAAAGAATTTGGCGGGTTCATTTTCATGAAACTTCTAATCCTGGCTGCGGCAGAATTCCCATCTTGCTGAGGTGGGATTGCAGCCTGACGGTTGCCATGAACATTAGTCACTGCTTAGGGTAGCGCTTGGAAAGCTGCCTGAAACTCTGCATGTGATACACTCACATTTTCAAGATCTACTGGCTGAGGGGGCTGATCATCAACCCTATGGACAAAGTCTCTACGAGGAGGCATACTCTTTAAATGAAAGAAAGAAGTGGATTAGACTGAGGGCCAACTTGATCTCATGCTCACTCATATGAAATGATCACTAAAAGAAGATGAACTGCTCCTAAGAACATCCTATAGCCTCTTGTTCATAAATGTGGCATGCTACACAACTATGTAAAAGACTCTACTAGATGTGGATTTTAAGACTCCCTAGGATACTCTTGAACCTTAGGCTCTGATACCAAGTTTGTATTGCCTCGAGATCCCATCCTGAGATGGGACACGGTGCTTATAGACCCGAAGGACCACAAGCTAACCTTTTTCTAATATCTGTACCTATATACTGCATAATATCTAAAAAATACAAAAACTTGCCATAAGGTTCAACATATATATACATAATCAAAATTGAAAACTGACTACTAATATATCTATCTGAAAAGCCTCTAACTGTCTGAACAGTAGAGTTGATGGGACATATCCCCAAATAACTCCGTCAATAGAAAATAAATAAAGTCTGAAACAATAGTAGTAAACGGGGACTTTTCCTCAAAAGAAGAGGACTCACTACTACTACTGCTGACTGGGACTAAATTGCTGAGGGTAAAATGGATCCTGTGCCTATGAACATATGGTGTCAAATAAAATATCATAGCGCAAATGAATCAGTACAAAAATGCACCAAGTATATAGACAGGGTAGGCTAATGCAAGGGTTCATGCATGCACAATATCTAAACTAAATAATCAGGAAAATGCCCCATGAGAACACATACATGAATACACAGAACATGAACACAATTATCGTAACTCTAGATACTGAAACTTAGATACCACTTTACAGCAGACTAAACACACTATGACACTAAGATACTAAATTACTGACTCATCTGATACTGATAACTGAGGATCTGGATATGCTTACATCAATGATTGAATTCTTGGACTTACTGCTTTTGACTGACAGGATTGGACATCAACCATTCTAACAGATGATTTCAAAAGCTTTATCAATGATAAAAAATATGATTATATCTGAATCTGACAACAAAAATATTCAATAGAAATCTGATATTGTGATCAAGCCTGTCTGACAGCATATCTCTAAATATAATATTAAATAACTCTATGTGAGACCAAGTCTATCTGATAGGATGACCCATAAGTCAATGGAACAATCTGAGTTCCTTACAATGATAGATGACTATATCTGACAGTCCTAATTTTTGAAGACTGATTTTGAAACTGAGACTAAATCTGAAACTGCAACTGTGGGAAGTAGTCACTTAAGTGACATGCCTCGATCTACCACATGTGGGGTCTAAACTGTGCCCCAGTTAGAAGGGTGTCATTACCATCCCACTAGTAAAGACAACTCCACGTGACCCTCATCTAGCAGGTCCTCAAACGATAATGGTAGAGCCCTTATATAACAGGTCAGCCCACCTCATCTACCCTCATCTAGAAGGTATAATATCTCTCATCCACCCTCAACTAATTGGTATGATAACTTAACCTATGCTAGCTACGTAGTTCTAGAGCATAAGGATTTCTTCTAAGAATCATACCCTCGACTAGTAGGTGAGTTCCCATTCTTGAGCTCGCTCATTGCTAGTTTCTATTCCCAACAGACAGACTGATAACTGAATTATCAACTGAACACTGGCTGAACTGAATTTGATGCTGATCATATTACTTAAGAGGTCTGACTGAGTTATGCTAAGATCACTTAGTTTAGTATCTGATGTAAAAGATATCGAATCATGGTATCTGATTGACGATACAAAGTTTGAATAGATTACTCAAATTGCTTCGGAGATTAGGATTGAATCACTTAAATACTATTAGAACTAAGCTGATTAAAGGACTGAGGCTAGATTACTAGCGATACAGAGATTATAGAGATAACTGATATTACTGATCTTTCTTAAGTTCTGACTTGTCTGAGGATACAGAGTTCTATAGTTCACTGAGTTCTGAGAATCATGGCTCGACTGAAGTTATCGAGAAACTGACATGAGCTCTAGACAACAGCTCTATTGTCGGGTATAAATAAGCCTAGGACCCAATAGCAAAAAAGTAAAGCATAATCATTCACTCATCATCACAATCATTCATACATTATCATCATAATCATTAAAGTATCATCCCAATCATTAACACAACTCTTCAAGTAATTAGAAATCACAAATGTCTATTCATCATCCTAGTCACCAAGGGGTTACTTTAAGCATCTCGGAATCATAATCATATAATAATGGAGGGGAAACATGCTATCTTGGCATATTTCACTCACTAAGGCATTTTATCAAACACTAGGCATGCATGGACTAGCTCACAATTTGGGGTTTCCTATTCAACATTCTATAGTGGCCCTTATGCTTCACCTAAGATCTTTATCAAACCTATGGGGAATGTTCTTCACTTATTCAACCATTTTTACACTCAAAAGTCGTGAACACATCACATGGAAAAACAACTTCAAGAGGGTCTATCACAAACATCACATGAATTCCACATACTAGGGTCAAAGCTCATAAATTTTTTAGGCAAACATAAATCAAAACTCAACAACAAATTAAACATCCATTTCAACTCATACAAATCATTAACAACTAATAAACATAAAAATCTTTTAGTTTTAAAAAGGGTTCTTGAGTTTTTTTGGATAAAAGGAACCCATGAATCAACATCTACATACCTTAACCTTTGAAATTGGATGAACTTTAGTTCTTGAAACTTTATCCACACTTGAAATAAATAAATTCTTGAAGCCCACACTATAAGGAACTTGATTCTTGAAGAAACCTTGAAGATTTATGGATAATTTTTAGAAGATTAGGGATCTTGATAAAACCCTAGATAGATATTCTTGAGAGAATTCGAAGAGAAAAATGATGAATTTAGGGTTTGAATGAGGTTTCTCATATTTATAGAGGCTTAAAAAAGGTGGAAAATGACCAAAATACCCTTACAAAAATTCCCTTGAATTGCTGAAATAATGTTCTTGACGCCATCCGTGACAGGCCTTCAGGTCCGTGATAGGGCTTCACGAATGGTTGTTACAAAAAGGGGTCCGATTCTTGATTTTCTGCCCAGGGCTGACGATGTCATCAGAAATGTCATCAGAAGATGACGACATCATCAAAAAGGGCGTCAGAAACGTGATAGCCCATTAGAAACGTCATCACCATTTTCCTGCTTGATATGCTGGAGTAAAATGGGCATAACTCTTTGCTCCAATATCAGATTTAGGAGAAATTGGTATCGTTGTGAAGATAATTCAAAGATATTTCATTTGATATATAGAAAGACACCCATTTATTTATATACAACAAGTTATGGTCGATTGAAGGTGACCTAAATTTTGACGGTCACTAAAACTTGAACTATAGGAATGTTTTCAACTCGTTCATGAGTTAGGGGACCTCTATGATCTTAATTCATGCTCAAATAGATTACCACACAATTTAAAGTATTTCATACTTGGAAGGATATTTTTGAAACATTTTGACTCAAATTTTCGCTTTACCAAATATGCTCTAAGGCTCAGACTGGAAGAGGATTTTGTGGGGCATTATAGTTGGGCAGCCCGGAGTCTTTCGATGATCAACTGGACTCTTTCTAATGCATCGAATACTAATTCATGCCCCATTCAAAGCTTTGAATGGAGTCATCCAAAAACGTGGATGATAGCTATTGTTGTATGAAAACTCAATCAAAGCCAAGTGGTCATCCCAACTACCCTTGAAATCAATTGCACACGTCCTTAGCATTTCTTATAGGGTCTGAATGGTCCTTTCTTCTTGACCATTTGTTTGAGGATGAAAGGTTGTACTGAAATTAACTTGGGTACCAAGACCTTTTTAGAACCCTTTCTAAAAATAAGAGGTGAACTGGGTACCTCTATCTGAGATAATAGATAATGGAATACCGTGCAATCTGACCAATACTCTGATATAGATTTTGGTGTAATCGTTGGCTGAATAGGAGGTATGGACTGGAAAAAATAAGCTGATTTGGTCATTCTATCTACAATGACCCAAACTTAATCATGATGATGAGGGGTACGAGGCAAATCCGTCACGAAGTCCATGTTCACTTTTCCTACTTCCAAGTTGGATTACTGAACTCCTGCATGGACCCACTAGGCTTCTGATGCTGTATCTTAACCTGCTGACATATAGATCACTTAGCCATAAACTCAGCAACATCTCTCTTCATCCTACTCAATCAATAGATCTTTTGCATGTCGCGGTACATATTTGTGGCCCTTGGATGATAGTGTAGCACGCACCATGCGCTTCAGCAAGAATTCACTGTCTTAAGTTATCTATATCTAGAACACAGGGATGACCCTGACAACGTAGAAAACCATCTCCCCCTTGAGAGAAAACCTCTACCTTTTGATCCTTCACTGACTCTTTCAAGTTGACTAGTATGGGATATCTATCTTGCTTTTCTTTCACCTCAGAAACTAGAGATAATTCTAAACTACTTTGAACCAATACATCACCCTCTTCTGAATCAACTAAATGAATGCCCAGTCTGGCAAGCTGATGGACTTCCTAGGCTAACTTTTTCTTACTGTCCCCAACATGAGCAACACTACCCATAGAGAGTCTACTGATAGCGTCGGCCACTATGTTAGCCTTACCCGGATGATAAAAGACGCCCATGTCATAATCTTTCAAGAGCTCTAGCCACTTTCTATGATAAAGATTGAGATATTTCTGAGAAAAGACATACTGAAGGCTCTTATGATCTGTGAACATATCTACATGATCTCTATATAAATAATGCCTCCAAATCTTCCGAAAAAAAAACTACAGCTGCTAACGTAAGATAATGAGATGGAAAATTCTTCTCATGGGGTTTAAGATGTCTGGAGGAGTAGGAGATGACCTTACCATGCTGCATGAGGAAACAATCCAAACCTACTCTGGATACACCAAAATAAACTACGAAACCATCTGAACCATCTGGAAGAGATAAGATTGGAGTTGAGGTGTGTCGAGTCTTCAACTCCTAAAAACTCTTCTCGCAAGGGTCTGACCACTGAAACTTGACTTTCTTCTGAGTCAATCAAGACATAGGGGATGCAATAGAAGAAAATCCCTCAAGAAATCATCTGTAATAGCCAGCCAAATCTATGAAGCTCTTTATATCTGATAGAGAAATAGGTTTGGGCTAGTTTCTTACCGCTTTGGTCTTTCGAGGATCTACTCTAATGCCATCACCGAAAATGATATGACCAAGGAATTCTACTAACCTTAGCCAAAATTCCCACTTACTAAATTCAGCGAACAACTGATAATCTCTGAGAGTTTGAAGTACAAATATGAGATGGTCTGCATGATCATGCTCACTACGGGAATAGACCAGAATATTATCTATAAAGACTATGACGAACAGGTCTAAGAATTTCTTGAACACATGGTTAATCAGGTCCATAAATGCTACTGCGGAATTAGTAAGACCAAAAGACATAACCAGAACCTTGAAGTGACCATACCGAGTATGAAAAGCTATTTTTGGAATATCACATTCTCTAACTCTGAGCTAATGATATCTGAATCTAAGGTCTATCTTAGAGAAATAACTGGCACCATAAAGTTGGTTAAATAAGTCATCGATTCTGGAAAGAAGATACTTGTCTTGACCTTAACTTTATTGAGCTGACGGTAATCAATACACATTCTGAGAGAACTGTTTTTACTACGCATGAATAAAAATGGTGCACCCCATGGAGACTCACTGGTCCTGATGAATCCCTTATCTAAGAAATCCTTCAACTACTCTTTCAGTTCTCTGAGTTTTGTTGGTGCCATTCTGTATGTCAGAATAGATATAGACTAGTATCTAGAAGAAGATCATTGCCGAAGTCTATTTCCCTTTTAGGAGAAATTCCTGAAAGATCATCGGGAAAGACATCTGAATATTCATTCACTACTGGGACTGATTCAAGAATGAGAGTTTCATAACTAGTGTTCTTAACTCAAACAAGATGATAGACACGTCCTTTGGATATCATTTTTAGTGCTCGAAGGTAGGAAATAAGATGACCTCTGAAAGCGGTTACACTACCCTTCCACTCTAGGACGGGTTTGTTTGGAAACTTAAACTAAACTATTTGGTTTCTATAGTCGACTGTGGCATAGTAGGAATAAAGCCCATACATGCTGAGAATGATATCAAAATTAGTCATTTCTAATTTGACTAATTTTGCTGAAGTGACTTTTGAAGTATCATAATTAGGTACTTTGTGTATACCCACCAAGCTATGATGTTTTTACCCACTGAGGTAGAAACTGAAAAGGGCTTTACTAGAATTTTAGGACTAACTCCAAAATCAACTACTCTATAGGAAGTAACAAAAGAAAAAGATACTCCTAGAACTTGCAAAGCATATAACATACCAGTAACCATCTCAGGAGAATTTTCCTAATCTTGCTAGGACTGGAGAGCATAAAGTCGATTTGGATGTTGCCCACTAGTAGCGCTAGAGGTGGCACCCTACTGGTTGGTACTACCAGACTGAGTTGAGGAATGGTTCTACTGACTCTGAGGACCTAGCTGAGGACAGTCTCTGACTCTGTAGCCTTACTTGCCATATCCGAAACAAATACCACTGTTAACTCTGCGAATACCCTGATGGTGCTTGCCATAAGTCTGGCAAAGAGGATAGGTGCAGGCACTGCTAACACTTCCCTAAGACTTAGAGCCTGACGCTTTATCTCTGTTACCATCCTTGAACTTAGGAGCTGGAGCACTAGCTGAAGAAGGAGATAGAACTGCTGACTTAGGATGAAACTTAGAATGATTTCCTCCTTCTAATTTGAGCTGAGCAAAGTTAAAAATACCTGTCCTTGCTCTCTTATTTTGCTTCTCTATCATCTTAATCTTTTGATCCTCTATCTATTGAGCATAAGTCATAAGCCTGGCTAGAGTAATGTCACTATTAAAAATTGCCAATCTACACTCGTTCACCACACTATTTTTTACCTCAAAAACAAACTTGCTCATCTTAGCCCTATTATCGATAACCACATGAGGGGGATATCTGGCTAATTGGGTAAACTTCATGTTGCCCTCCCTGAGATTAATGAATTCTAACACCTTAGACTCTCTAAGCTCTAGGGGAAAGAACCTCTCTAAGAATACGGTGAAAAACTCCACCCACTCAATAGGCCTTGCACTATCTGGCCTTTCTAACTTCCACTGCTTGTACTATGTGAGATCAATATCCTACAACTGATATGCAGCTAGCTTAGTACTCTCAATAATTGACACCCCTATAACGTCAGTAACCTTCTAAACCTGATCGATGAATTCCCAAGGTTCCTAATCTGACTTGCACCCAACAAAGGATGGAGGATTCATTTGGATGAAGTCCTGAATCCTGGCTGCAGCTGAATTGGCCACTGGTTGGTCGAAATGACAGTTTGTTATTAAATTTCAGCAGCAATTAACTGGGAAAGAGTAGTGAATATATCTCTAAACTGTGGATGAGAAATATGTTTGCCCAAAGGTACTTCGGCTGAGGCGCTGACTGATTACCATTTCTTCTTTCTGGAGGCATATTCTATAGAATAAAGGGAGAAACACATTAGACTGAAAGATTTACTTGAGACTATGGTCACTGGCATGACATGAATATTGAAAGAAGGGAAAGTGTTCATAAAATATCTTATAGCCTCCTGCACATAAATGTGGCACGCAACACACCTATTTACAAGACTCTACTAGATGTGGCTTTCAAACTTCCTAGGATACTATTGAACCTTATGCTCTAATACCAAGTTTGTATTGCCCTAAATCTGGTATCTGGAATGCTACACGGTGCTCATGACCCCGAAGAACCACAAGCTAACCCATGACTAATATATGTACCTGTATATTGCATAATATACTGAATAATTACAAAAATAAAGGCTAAAAGTCCATAAGGTTCAAAACTGTGACATAACTGACCAAAATACAACATCTAGATGGGGTAAAAAATACCCAAAACAACTGAAATAACTGTCTGAACATGATAGTATGAAAAGCCTCTGACTGACTAAATTATTTGAATAAGGAGTTGATGGGACATGTCCCCAACTACCGCCAACTAATAAATTAATTAATGAGATAATAAAGTGATTGTCATGTCCTCGAAGGATACGGACTCACTGCTGACTCTAGTTGCTGAGACTGGAATGCTACTGATGCTTTTGAGCTTGTGCTTCTAAACCTAGGGTATAAAACACCGTAGCACAAATGCATTAGTACGTTGGAATGTACTGGTATTCATGTGAAGTAGGTTGAATGGTTCATATGCATGAACAATACTAACTAACTGACTAATATGAATGTGAGAATGGATGTATGAATACATAATAACTATAACTAAGATCATGATAACATGAATTTACTGATAACTAATATGACTAGTAACTGAGTTTTGATGACTGATACAACTGATATCATGAGTGACTTATCTAATAGTCCTGAATCTAATGGAACTAGTTAAGTTTTGTACTATTCTGAGTAGACTATATCTGACAGTACTAAATTCTATAGAAATATCTGAGTTCTATTACTAAGACTGAATGATTGTATCTGACAGTCCTGATTTCTAGAGCTGACATTATGGGAAGTAGTTATCTAACCCACATGCCCTAAATAATGCATTATAGTAGAGTTAGGGTCCAATATGTAACCCCAATTAGGAGGGTGTCAATAATGCACCACCAGTAAGGACAAGCTGTGAGTGACCCTCATTTGATAGTGTCCCCCCCAAAAAATGGTGGGGCCCTCATCTGACAGTGCTTATCCATCCCATCAACCCTTATCTAACAATGTTGATGTCTCAACCAATACGGGCAATATAGTTCTGGAATGCAAGGATGACTTCTAAGAATCTCACCCTCATCTGATAGTGTATATTCCCATTCTTGGGTTCACTCGGTGTTAATTTCTACTCCCATCTGAATAGACGCTGTCAATGAATTACTAAAATGAACTGGACTGAGTTAACTGTGTTCCGTGAACTGACAAAATATTACTGAGATTTATGTATTACTGAGCTTTGTTAGATTACTGGGATTGCTGAGTTTTACTGAGTTTTCCTGAGTCACATAACTAACTGAATTCTACTGAACATGGCTTTACTGAGGATATCCTGAAAACATGATATGGCTCTAGGCACACAACTCAATTATCGGGTACAACTATCCCCAGGACTCGATGGAAAAAAACTAACAAAGCATGACTTTCTTGAATACATGACCAACATCATAATCCATAATTCATTTATTGAGGCATTTCATCAAACATGTAATATGTATAAACATGTACATACATGAGGATTGAATAATATCATACTAGTTGGGCACTTTTCCTTCACATAGGCATTTAATTAAACACATGGTAAGAATAGTATATGTAGACAACATTATATAATAACTAAACATCATGATTCAACTCTAATTTCATCCTCCAAGGGTTTAATCATAGGTTCACATGAATCTACACCTATACTAATCAATTCCACATAAAATTGATCACCCAACATAGATTAGAATTCAATTGGTCATTATCAACATGAATAAAAGCAAACCGAACATGAAATTCATAAAGAAATCCATACACTTGAACTTTAAAAAAAGATTTTTGGGATTCATGGATGAAAGGAGTCCATGAATTAATACTATACATACCTGGTAGTGATTTTCTTGAAGTTCTTGAACTTGAAGAATTTGAATCTCTTAGTTCTTGAAGAAGATTTGAATTTTGTTGGTTAAGTATTGCTCTTAGGGAGAAAACCCTATTTTTTGATGTTGTGGAACACTAATGAATTTTTCTGGAGCCTTGGTTGAATATTACTAGGTATATAAATGGGTGGTAAAATACCAAAAAGCCACTTTAAAAATGACTTAAAAATAATTGAACGGGATATGCGACGGTGGGTACGACGATACATTACTGGCTCGATGGTCAGTCATTTCGACCGTCGCACGTGGACCAAGAAAAGAACTCATATCATAGTTCTTCAGTAACTCAAGCCACCTTCTTTGCCTGCGATTAAGCTCTTTAGGTGAACACATATTGTAGACTATTATGATTAGAAAAGATATCAAAATGCAACCATATAGATAATGATGCCAGATTTTAAATGTAAATACTACAACCAAAACCTTTGAGTCATGAGTGAGATAATTCTTCTCATGAACCTTCAACAGTCTAGAGACATAAGCTGCTACCTTTCCATGCTGCATCAACACACATCCCAAACCAATCTAGGCTTCTTCACAATAAATGATGAAAACCTTAGTACCCTCAGGTAGAGTCAAGATAGGAGCTAAAGTCAACTTATCTTTTAGTTTCTCAAAGCTACCCTCACAAGTATCTGACCATCTGACCATAAGAAATTTACATTCTTCCGAGTCAACTTTGTCAATGTAGTTGCAATAGAAGAAAAACTTTCCAAAAATCTCCTATATTAATAGGCTAAACCCAAGAAGCTCCAAATATTGGTTGGAGTTGTGGTTCTAGGCCATTTCCTAACCATAAAAACTTTCTAGGAATCCACCGTGATCCCTTCACTAGACATAACATGACCTAGAAATGCAACAATGTTTAACAAAAAATCACATTTAGAGAATTTAGCATAAAACTACTTGTCCTTTATGGTCTACAATACATCAACATGATCCTCCTTGCTTTTACAGTATACCAAAATATCATCAATAATGAAAATCACAAACAAATCTAGAAACTAATGGAAGACATTGTTCATTACGTCCATAAATGTCGCAAGGGCATTAGTCAAGCCAAACAATATGTCCAAGAACTCAAAATACCCATACCAAGTACAGAAAGCTATCTTTAGTCTGGGTATCATCAGTTAAATATTAAATACCCATAATATTTAACTGATGATACCCAGACTAAAGATCGGTCTTAGACAAGAACTTAGCACCTTAAAGCTGATTAAGAAAATTATCTATCCTTGAAAGAGGGTACTTATATTTTACCTTCAACTTATTAAAAAGTCAGTAATCAATACACATTTGAAGGTAACCATCTTTATTACGCATGAATAATACTGGTGCACCCCATGGAGATATACTAGGATAAGTGAAACCTTTGTGTAAAAGATCCTTTAATTTCTCCTTAAGCTCCTTTAACTTGGCTAGAGCTATTCTGTATAGGGAATAAAGATAGTATGAATGTCTGGTATAATGTCAATACCAAAATCAATCTCTCTTTCGGGAGTGAGAAGATCATTAGGTAATACCTTTGGGAATTCACTAACCACGGTATGGATGTCAATTAAGGAACTTATGAGTTAGAATCTATAACCCAGACCAGATAATAGAGACACCCCTTGGAGATCAATCTCTAATCTTTAAGATATGATATGAATCTTCCCTAACTACATAGGGAACCACGCTCCTAGTCAATAATTAGCTTATTAGGAATTTAAAGATGACCTTACGTATCCGACAGTCTATAGAAGCATTGCATGTGCACAGCTAATCCTTCCCCAATATGGCATCAAAATCAACTATATCTATTTCAAATAGATCTACTAGAGTTTCCTTATAACCAACTGATACCACACAACCTCAATATACTCTTCTTGTAATGACAGAGTCACCACTAAGGTAGATACGAAAAAAAGGTCTGAAATATACTTGTGATTAAAACAAAAATATACAGCTATAAACGGGGTCACATAAGAAAGAGCGGACCCTATATCAAGTAAACAAAACACATCATGGGAAAATTTTCAACATACCAATAAAGACATCGAGAGATGCCTCAGAGTCCTGATAAGAAGCAAGAGCATATAAGCAATTTTGGCCAGTGCTTGTACCAGAAGTGGAAATAGAAAACCTTGGTGTAGGAGCTGATGAAGAAAAAATAGGGAACTTATTGCCACAAAAGCAACCCTAGAAGGACAATCACGCTGCATATGGCCAATCTAAGCAAAACTAAAATATCAGTTTCTCCCCTTCTCACAATAGCCATAATACGGCTGAATACAAAATCTATAAGAAGGATATAATAAAGCGGACTGATCCCCACCAGCTAGATATTGGGCACCCTATGCCTTGTACCCTGAACCATGCTGAGGATAATAATCACCAAAAAACTTTAGGTAAGAAGTACAAGCCTTAGAGAATAAACATAAACTCTGCCACTTCTTTTTAGTTATTTTCCACTATCTCTTCCTGTTTGCTACTATTCTCCTCCCTGGTTAGAAAATCTAAATTTCTTACTCTGCCTATCATAAATCTCATCCTTCTTCATCTTTCCTATCTCATCCTATTACATGCAAACCATAAGTTGAGAAATATCTATATCTTTGGTCAATAAGCAGACCTTACTCTTTAAAATCAACTCATAGGATAATCTATGAGTAAACTTATGCATTCTAGCTCTTATACGAGACACCAACTTAGGAGCATAACTGGACAACTAATGGAATTTTAAAGCATACTTCTTGACCAACATCCTACCTTATTTTGAGTTAAGAAATTCCTCCATTTTCCTCTCTGAACTCCTGAGGAATGAAGCGATCCAAAAAAGCATTATAGAAGTCATCCCATAATGAAGAATAAAAATCACCTCCCCTAGACTATTCTTACCCTACGTACCACTAGCATGACACATCCTTCAATTAGTAGGCAGCAAGATCCACACCTTCAACATTAGAAGCATATATAATCTAGAAGATATTCTCCATCTCATTAATAAAATCTTAAGGATGCTCCTAAACCTTAACACCAGTAAAAGCTAGAGGACACAACCTCGGGAATTAGCCAACACTGGTGGTCTCAGAAGATGGAGTAACAAAAGCACCATACTCAGACTGAGTGGCTACAAATTAAGCTAACATATGGATGGACTAACAGAATTCAGCATTCGGCATATCTTCCTGAGGAGCTCGAAAAGGGCTAGAGGGAACCGATGGAACTCTAGGAGAGCAACTAGGAATAGGACACCTAGACCAATTCTGCACCCTATAATCAAAGTGTGTCCCTTCAATAGTGTCCCCAAGATGAACAGAGGATTTCCTATGAGCCTCAAATTATCTGCGAGGCATGATCTAAAAAAGTGAGACAACAAAAAATTAGAGAAATTCAGACCAGACACTTTATAGCTCAAAGTAAGACAACAAGAAAAGAAAAAATTCCTAAATATCTTATAGCCCCTCTCTTATATGTTTGGCGCACCATACACCCATAAATGATACTTTACTTAACACTTCTATAAGGATACCCAATTGACTATAAACCTAGGCTCTAATAGAAACTTTATCATAACCCAAACCAGGGTCTGGCCATGATGGGTATCTCAAGTCCTATATGAACTGGAGATGACCCCTTTCATCTAGCCTAACCATCACAACATCCACAAGTGTCAGATAAATTATGAACATTTAACAAGATAATATAAGCTAAGACTTATATCAAATTAAGAGAAGTCTAAACCAATCATAGATAATCGAACAACCATGCTTCACTGAGCCAAACAACTAAATCCACTAACCCAAGTCCAGAGTAATCCAACAAAACCACTATAAATCTAAAGCTAATAAAATGTCAGGACATGCCCCCAGTAGTAGCCAAAACAAAGTCTAATCAAACTCTAAGGCATATAATATAAAGACAATGAAATAAAGTCTTCCAAAGTATTGAAGCTCATAACTTCAATGTCAACTCATGAACTAACTTAATCACCTAATCACTGCACAGGAAAAGTAGAAGATGTTTTTGTACCTGTATTATGTGGGGATAGAACATGTAGAGATAATTAGCGGTTGGAATGCCAGTATGTAACTTGATGATATAGGATATAAAATAATTCTATCATTCAAACCAAGTCAAATAACCATATGCAATCACATTCTTGCTTATACATATCATGTCGGGATAGGGAACAACATTTAGCATGCATTTAAAATCCTTAACCTGGGCTGTGTAGCATAACCGTAATACATCAAGGCATCCATGGGATATATTGGACCAGCTATCCCCTAGTTGGAAGGTCCCCAATGTGTGTAGAACCATAAACTAGAGAATATCTATATCTATATATGCTATTATGGGGGATCAAACCTCCCGACATAGTTAAGGTGACTTAAGAACAAATGTATAAAATATTGGGGACTCGAACCTCCCATTCATATATCTATTGGGGGGACTCAAACCTCTCGATCATATAGACACTTGCACCGACTAGCATAGTTTCTAGTGTTAGTCCCTTGGACTCCACTTTAATGGCCCGACTATATATCCTACTTTAAATTCCAATGAAACATTTAATTCACATAAGAAACCATTAATCCAATTACTTACCAAAGGCATCCCATTGGTATCATAATACTAACCCCACGTCCAAGCATGCAACATGCAATAACCATTATTAATCAACTTGGGACTCTAATCTTATTATTTAAGCAAAGACAATAATTCAATTCAACATTTAGGGACTCGAACCCAATTAGCAATTCAAACCAATTTATGGCAAAAAAGGCTTTCATAAAACCATTTACCAACTACTTACATCATTAGGACATTGCCATAGTTCTAAATAAAATTCAACATGTAATAAGATTATTCTCAAAGCCAATTTCAAACATGTTGAGGGCATACCATTATCAAACCATTACTCAAGCCAAAAACCATAAAGTTAGGGTTATCCATGACCTTTTAGTTTAAATCACAATGCCCAAGCACCCAGATGTGTAAAACTATTATCAAAATATGTATAACCAGAATTTAAATAATCAGAGAACAATATTCACCTTTATGCATTCAAAACCTCAACCATGATTTTTAAAACCATCATTAATGACTTTGTAACAATGTTTAAAATACATAATTTTTGTTAACTAACAATAAAGGAATAGTTATATGCCTGAGTTATGAAGATTCACAAAGAGATTTTGATCTTTAAGCCTCTAGATGACCACCTTTAAAAAATCCTAGCCCAATCTTTCTTGAGAAGTTTAAGAGAGAGTTTAGAGAGTGTTTGATCTTATAATGTGTAGAATAAATGCCCAATGAGTGTTATAAGAAGTGATTTCTTAACTGATTAGGGCAGGAAATGTCTAAAATACTCAGCTTAAAAGTTGTAGAAAACTCACAGGTAGGTATGTTTGGACCCTTCAGCTCATCACCACAATATACTAGCAGTACCCTCATGTCATCACGAGATCAGAAAGTGGGACACCATATTCTATCCAACATAAAACTACCTTGCCCAACTTGTCACTAGACCATATTACTAGTACCATTAAGATGTATCTAAGGTAGAATCTTAAGGGCTAGACACTAGACAACATATGAGTAGACCCTACCCTCTTGTCACATCACCATAAAACTCATATGGTTCCTCTTGTAACTAGGATAGAATTTGTCCAATGACATACTGACAAGCATATGACTAGGGTACCTAGACTTATCACCATACTATAAACTTGTGGTGTGAGTCGTATGATGAACAGAGAGTTTAAAGCTTGGGAAATTTACTAAGTCCAAAGGTTTGGGTGTTTTATTTCTTCACATATGAATGTACTATCATCAGCTTTATGGATGTAGATTTGAGTTCCCCCATCCTCAATAGCTTGTACTCAATCAGAGGCTTTATATTTACTCTTGCTCCTAAGTCACTTAAATCGTATTTGATATTAAAGCCCAATTAAACATGAATTAGTGACTTCTCTAGGTTATTTTTATTTTCTAATAATGGTAAGAGAGGAATCGTTCTATAAGGGTTCATATTATTATTGGGCTCGGCAACCTAATTGCCACCACTATCATACTCAAAATCATCATTACTCTATATAAACTTCTTAGACTCTACCTTGGGTGTCTCATTGCTCTCAGTGTTATCAATCTTAATCTCCTTAATAGTAGGTACAAAGAGATATTAGTAGTGGCAGCACAAGTAGTTGTGATAGCTAGACAATAAATGATGTTTGAATTATTCTAATAGTGTTACTCAAGAGGGTACCCGGCTATCTTTGTTGCAGGATTGCTGACATCTGCTCAAACTGGTTCTCCAACTGCTTAATAGAAGTGGCATGAGATTAAACCTTCTGGTTCAATCCTAAAATGGCAGCCTTAATATTTTTAAGGATGTAACCTAATTTTCTTGAATCTTGACCAGCTTGGTCAACATCACCTCTATTTTAGATTTGGTATATTGGCAGCTTGGTGAAATGTACCTATCTCTCCTCTCTATATCATTATATTTTTTCCTCTATTTATTATCTCACTCCCTACTATAGTCTACGTATCTTTCATGATAGTTTCGACCTTAGTTTCCTTGCCTTTGGGCTTGGAAACCCATAATTAATGATCCAAATATTTTTCTTCCTCCTTTAAATAGGAACCATAAGTTTAGAAGTTAAACCCTGAGCTCCTACTACATTCAATTTCCCAGAACATGTTATTTTAAACTTCTTTTCCAATAACCCAAGATCAGTTCTCAGCAATCCAATTTCTTATGCTACTAAATTATCAACTACTTTCTGGTTGCGGAGACACTAATAGCATACGTATCATATCCCCTCTCAAACCCTTGAGCTTTTCACCCTCGATTATTAAGAGAGATCTAATCTAGGATATCTGAAGCTACCTTCTAGTGAGTCTCATAAAAGATCCTTTAGAGATGGTGGTCTTCCATGGCTCTGGAATAGGTGGTCAGGGTTCTTTAGAATATCTCCAATACTTGCGTCCATGAAATTCGATTGTTGGGCACCATACAAAGATTTTTCTTGAACCTAAACAAGAATCGTACATAAATTTTAATTACATGTGCTTGAAATTATAAATCTCATCCTTGAGATACAACATCATGGATGGATGAAAGAACCTGTTCATGAATTGCCTGTATAAATCATTCTACATAGTGATAGATACTCTTGGAAGTGCCCTTAGCCATAAAGATGCTTCTCCAATAAGTGAGAAAGTAAAATACCTCAATCTAAATGCCTTTTGATTCACCCCAAGATTTTAATATGCAGTACAGATCCTAATAAAATTTGCAAGGCCAATGGTTTCCATATCTATAGGAAAACCCGCAAATACACCTTTCATAATTAAGAGCTGAATCATTGCACTCATTATAGAAAACTTAATGCTCGAGGACAAAACGACAGGAATAATAGCTCCAGTCTCTGTCAGCTCAATGAACCCCAGATCCTCTTCATCATCCTTATAGTGCTGTAAATATTAATATAATAGGATCACTTCAGCGCGACTACCTCTAACTCTATTTGGACTACTATCGATTATTACTCGGTGGTATGCTTCCTATCTCTGCATAGCTAACTTTACCTTTCAAGCTATATATTAAGCATCTTCTACCCATCTCTAATTAGAATTTTATGCTAATAAAACCTTCATCCGCTGGTCAATAACATCCTTAACCCCTTTAGGAGAAGGGAGCAACCTAGTGTGCTTTATCACAATCCCTTTAGGAATATTATCTCTTTTTGGCTCTATCATTCTATTGGGTTTTTGTAAGATCCTCTTTGGATTTGAATTCAATAAAAGTAAGGGATTGACTTTACTCTATGAGATAGGTATACATCGGCATATAGGTAACTAACAATAAAAAATAATAGACCTAAAGACTACAACAACCTCAATTCATAACTCAACATTGTATTCTCTGGCCATGACAACCAAAATTTGATAACACCAAAGCTACACCTTCACTCTGAAAAATTTTTAGTCGTCAAATATGGTAACCTAATAAAGGTTGGTAAAATATCTAAAGGAAATACATGAAATTATGGTTCTTAACTTTTGTAGTAAATAGGCATAACTAGAAAGTACAAGAGGGATTTGAAGTTACAATATCAAATAAGTAACTAATATCAATCCTGGTTGTAATTCAGTTATAGAAGAACATTAGGACTGTGTTACCCCTAGATTCTAACTTAGTAAGTTTCTAGTGCTCAACCTACCTATACAACTGTTGTGCACGTAGAGTCTAGTAAGATAGGTATCACTAATCGTCTCTCAGAACCATTTAGTAAATGTTACTCATCTTTTCTCAATATCAGAGTGCCTCCTTACTAACTATTAATATAGACCCCAATAAAAACTATCTCCTCTCGGTCTCAAGTTTATTATATGGTAATTAAATGGCTTAAGAATATAGTACAAGTAATCTTATTTTGTCCATTAACCCCAAATCACTATTGTGATTTCCTTTTCCCAATCTATACCTCCCTCTCAATTTTGTAGTGAATAGAAGATGGATCCTAATGTGTGCACCCTATAAGAAATCAATCAAAGCAAAGGAAACCCCAATATATGTAGCAAAAATAGTCTAGAAGGATCAAATACTTTTCCTAATTTGTTATGTAGCAAGGGTTCCCACAATCCTAACTAAGGGAGATTAGCCGCTCATGTTTTCATATCGATTAAAGGAATTTATATTTGAAAACATTCAACAATCACACAATAATCAAAAATTGAAAATCCCAAAACTTAAACTTAATTAACAACAAAAATCAATACAAAATAATTCTAAAACCAAAGACGGATCTCAAAATTAGAATATATGTTTCTGAGTATAAAGAGTGTGTCAACTGAATACAAAATATCATTAGGGTAATTATAGAATACATGGAAACACCAAAAATCAAATCACAAATGAAAAATGAAAAACAATGCTAGTGGCTTTTTACTAAGTCAACATGCAGACAATATATTGAACATACAGACCTTATATTCGACTTAGTTGTCTCCACCCGTCAAATCCTTTATCTTCGACTCTCTAGACTTTTACATTTTTATATAGACTAAGTTTGTGTATAGACTGTATGTTAAATGTGCAGACCGTATGTTGACTTAGTATATTAAATTTCTTGCTTTTCCCTATAGCTTAGTCTCTAGACTTTTAATTTCTTAATATACTTTGCTCACATACACTAAGTATGTAGCATATTCATGCAAAGTTCACCTAAGTATGTATCACATTCATGGAAATTTCACTTTGTATGTACCCAAATCTTTAAGTTTCTTATTTTTCTTCAGAACTGTATCAAAAAGTTAGTTTCTTGGAAACATATAAAAAATGCATCATATTTAACAAAACATCCTAAGAAACATGCATATTTTTGTATTTTTAAGCATCAAAAGGTGTTATATTTCAAAAGCGCATCACCAAGTCTATAAGGGATTTGGTTACCAAGAAGAGGAAACTAAAATTTTTGTGTATAAAAGTATAGCACAACTATGGTGCAATCATGAAAAGCAATTTTATGGTGGAGAATGAAGACTTTGGTGCATTCATAATTCCATACACAATTGGAATGTATTAATTTTCTCATCATTAAACAACATAGGACTGAGTATAAATTTACGCCATTTTCTATATTTATGAAGTTGGGCTTGTGGGCTCCTAATTCTACATCCATACATTTGTTGATATTTATAGTTAAATAGAATGACTGGTTGTAATCTTATGTGATGTCTTTGATAAAGTGTATAAACTCAACTTTTTGGCTGACTTTGTTATCTTGGATGGTGAAATAGATTTTAAGGTAACTATTATCTTAGGGAGACCCTTCATAGATACTAGATGGGAATTGGTGGATATAAAATGTGGGGAGTTAAAGTTTAGGTTACATGATGAGGAGGTCACTTTCAATGTGTGTTAATTGATGAAACAAATAAGTATTTACACGTCATCTCAGTGACAGACTCCATTTATGACGTAGTGGCTTATAATTCAATGATTGAATTTATTGGTCAATCTCTTCCCATTGTTTAATGGAACTATGATGGAGCAGAAATTGAGGACTACGATGAGGTACTGGCTTATTTGACTTGATTAGGGTCCTATTCACACAACCCCAAGAAGCATGATCTTGACTAGGAAAATAGTAGTATCTCATCTACAAAATCTTCTGTTATAAACCATGGGTGTTGTAGCTTAATGATATTCCCTTTTATCTTTGATATGCTTTCTCAAAGGATGGAGACATTTTACATGTGATTATTGCCACCAATCTACTTGAGTGGCAAGGGCAAGCCTCGGTGTCCCAATTGAAAAGTTTTATTAGGGTAATTGGATGGACTATAAATTACAATATTAGGATTTCTTTAAGTATTTGTACATATAAAATTCAATTGCATTAAAAAAATCACTCTAGTATTGAGCATTAACAAAATATTGAATCCACCAATACAAAAGATGATGAAGAAGGAAATTATTAAATAGATATATGGTGGTGTCATCCCCTAATGAGTATGTATTTGCGATTTCAGAGCGCATGTCCATTGGTACATGGATTCTGCAAACTACTTTATGTGTGGTATCTTAAAAAAAGACCTAACTTCACAACTATATAAGAGGTTTCACTATGAGATGTGTTGATATTACTGCGATGATCCTTACTTATTTAGAATATGTGTGGACAACATAATTTGAAGATGTGTTTCCAAACTTGAGATGAAACTAATTCTTGAGGTATGGCACTCTTCTCTAGTAGTAGGTCATCATAGTGGTATAAGAATCAAAGACAAAGTTCTCTACAGTTTTTTGTTGTTCCACACTCTATCTAGATACCCATGAATTAGTTCGAACTTGTGACCAATATCAATGGCAATTTCATGACCCAAGGATTCACCTTAAAAGTTGTGTATTGGCACTCATGGATAAGTTGTGCTAATAAGCCATATTTACTTTTATTTATGATTAGGAATGTATGTGAAACTTATGATATTATTGAGGATAAATAGTCATTAAGGATCCAAAATAATCACTGTTAAGTAGTTATGTCAGTCCAAAGAATGATCAACCTTTTTGAGTTGTTAGCCCTAGTGCAGAAGGAATCCTTTCAATGCTCTCCCCACTTTGATTTTCCTGAAAGTCTGGTATCTAGATACAATGCCCTTTATTTTTCATGCATTTAATTATAGATTCACCATTTAATTAACATGACATGATGATCTATTTCACTTATATTTGGCCGTGAACGATCCTAGCGTGATTTTAGAACAAGATTGCTTGATATTGATTATCTTTTCATCAAAATATTTTTTTTAACGAGTTTCATGATTTGATCTCTCACTGGATTTGAACTATTATGTTATTACTATTTTATTATTAATATTATTATTATTGTTATTTTGTCATATGAACTCTTATCACAAGGTACTCACTAAGTACCTAGTACTACTGATGAATTCCATTATTGCTTTTGATGGTGTGTTAGGTATAGGAGAAGAAAAGGTTCATGAGCATCCCAACACTTAGGAGAGACTTACTTATCTGAAAGAGTATTGGTGAGTCCATTTTCTTTCTTTTGGGATTCCATTTCTTTTTTTTCTTTTTAGATTTTTGAGTAGTGTCTCGAGTTAGTTAATCTTCACAGTGGTTTCATATATAGAGGTTATCCTTGGTTACTGAACCAGTCATTTATTGATTTACGAGGCATACTATATAGCTGACTTGAATTTTGTATCAATTACTTCTATAATATATCATTGTTATTTCCTTTAAAAATTATTGACTTGATAATTTCATAACTTGTAACTTTTGAATTTAAAATAACTGAATGAATAAATAATGATATGACAGTTGTGTGGACAATTAAGAGTATTCTCGGTGTTGGACAAGATGAGAAAAGCGGGATTAAAATGGTTTTGATATGTTAAGAGGCCTAGAGAGAAGGTGTAAGAGTTTGGTGATAGGGAGTTTGAGGAGAGGTAGACTAAACCTAAGAAATATTAAAGAGAGGTAACGATTAAATAGGATATGGTTTTGTTTTAGCTCACCATAGACATGACCTCACATAGGAGAATTTAGAGGCATGAAGTACAAAGTTAGGAGTTAGGGAAGTGGTCTCTTGCTTTTTTACAAGTTAGGCTTAGGTTAATATGGTGCCCTTGCCCGTTACTCCTTTAGTATCAACAATATTAATTGTTTTTGTAAAGTTTGTCTTGAAATTTTGTATGTAGTGTTTGTGTGTATTGTGTTTTGGTTACCACGTGCCTTTTTTATTGTTGATATATTTCTTCCATATATACTATGAAATTCTTTATTCAATACATGATTTATTTATTCCATCTATATTTTTTATGTATGTTAACTAATGAGTCTTCCAGAAACAACCTCTCTACCACCATACGGTAAAGGTAAGGTATGTGTACACCCTACCCTTCTCGAACCCCACCTTTTGGGACTATACTAGGTGATTTTTATTATTGTTAAGGAATAATACTCGTTCCCTAGTATCTCCACTTAATAAGATTACTTGCACCCAATTTGATGCCTTGAAACAAAATATATTGTTCAATTTTAGCTCTTTTTATCTCCGAGGTTATTTCATATCGTGAAAACTCAAAAGAAATAAATAATAGTTCTATACTCTTTCTCTCTATTTCATATTTATGTACCACTTACTTAACAATCATAATTACTTCTCATGCTTTTTCTAAAGGCCTCATTTTGCAACTAACTATAGATAAGAATTTTTCCTCTACAATAAGTATGTATAGACTTCACTAATTTGAACAAAGTCTGTTTGAAACCTCTTTTGCTTGCCGCACATTGAACAAGTAGTCAATGTAATGACAATGTAATGACCCAATTTCTCAAGTCATGATAGAAGCTACATTATTCCATAGTAGGTAAGTCAAGTCATAGCCCGGAACGACAAGCAATGGGCTAACGGGAAGGAACTATGGAAAACTAAAAAGAAATCAATAACAACAGCAATATAAATAGAAGCATGGATATATCTATAAAAATATAGATATAGATATATAAACATAACACGTTGTACGACAGAGAGAGACTAAGATGAATAAATAAATCCATCATAAGACCTGATAAATTCAGTACTAGAGCCACTACAACCAGAATAAGAGTAATAGGCAGTATTAACATATTGTTTTGTATCATGGATTGTTTCAATTGAAGCTTAAATACTATAAAATGTTGTTACACACATTATTACATAATTATACCGTTATAAACTCATTAGACACACTAGAATCCATCGAGAATAACTAGAACAACAAATAGCTCAAGCTAGTAACACTAGTTTCCTTGTCTAAACTCTAAGTGACCAAATTGATTCTGAACTTTTTTGAAACACACCTTAATCATTATAAAATGTATTTTATTCTTATATTCTCAATTATATCATTTCATTAACCACACATGAAGTCCTCAAAACAAGGATAAAAAAATATAGATAATGACACTTAGGTGTACAAATCCACCTCCGATCATTACCCCACACTTTAAGCCTTGTTCTTACTCGAACAAATCTTTACTCTAAGAATCATAATGAGATAAGAATCCACACTTCTATATCAAGAAAGACAGTCAAGCTAGTACTATAATGACTACACAATATAAAATTTCACGCACAAGCATGTCCTACACAACAGTGAACTCAAAAATGCTACTTCAAAACATCTTAACCTTAAGAATTGACTCACCAAGTTGGAACAATCATGCATATGAAGCGAAACATTCTACATATGATGTCAAACAACTCATTAAGTTTTTACTAATGCGCTTAGGAGCTTTGTATCAATTTTAGGTCAAACAACAAAGCAAAACATAATACATATGAGGCTATCAAAAAGTAAGCTAAAGAACAAACACGACTATCTAGGATTATGAACAAGGGTAGGTGACAAAGGGTATGAAACATCGCTATCAAAGAAATGCCTATATCATCTCCTAAACCTACGCTCTATATTTCTCTTTGGACACACACCAGGAAAGTTCTAGACATCATATGTAACAAGGGATATACAAAACCTCACTTCACATATGGAACATGCTCAATTCAAGTAGAATCATCATAGACTTTCAACCAAAATATAGAATGAATTCAGAATTAATCCAACAACGTACATGAGTCATAAACCAGTGGATAGAATTCTTAAAAGTAGTAATCCATGCAAACAACATTCTTGTACATAAAAACCCCACTTATATCATGCAATCAGATATAGCACCAACAAGAACATCACACTTCCCTAATCACTAAAAAAATTAAAATTACTCATACAAGAAAAAAAGATACTAGGTTCAAAAGGAAACCCCGTAGAAAAGAACCACAATGAACAATAATGGGGTTGGTAAAATATGCAACTAATCAACTGACACACAAACTAAAAACTAAAAAGCAAATTCTTTTTTTTTTAAATTTTCTCAATTTTTTCACAAATTTAAGCAAAAACTAGAAAAACAACTAAGAATTAAGATCCTACAACATCTCTTCACCTGACACATGGGAATTTACCCACCCCACACTTAAAGACTCACTTTGTTCATATAGTAAACTCAAAAGTAGAGATAGAAGTACTCCTTGAGGCCTTTAGGCATAGCTAGTACCATGTTTTCTCATAAAGAGGGTCTCGGGACCTTACAATTAGTCTTGGAATACTCCTTAGCTCAAGTTTCTGGTACTCAGACTTTCCATTAATCTACGACTCAACACAAAAACAAAAAACATGTGAATTAAAAACTCAAATAATAAAAATAAAATATACATTAACTTGGATTGCCTCCCAAGCAGCACCTGCTTTAGTGTCATGGCATAACCCATCATCACTACTCAACCAAATTCCTCCATCCTCTTCCTCATTCTTGGAGGCCATATTTTTTTTTTAGTTTTGACCTCTTGAGTGTAATCTCTCAAGGTCAACATCTTTTTCAATCTTAACATTTAAAGGCTCATCAATAATCATCAACTAACGCTTTGGTGGTGGCTCGAGCAACTCAATAAGATTATCCAAAGGGATCTTTCATGGTGAAATTTCTATCACCCCATACTTATCCACTTCCATCACTATAATCATACGTAAATATTAATAGTAGGCAGGTGGATTAAGGTGCTTATAAACTTTGAAAACTAAAGCTTCGTCATCCAATCTCATTGGGAGAGTGACCTCTCTCATATTTATAAATGCTCCTCTAATGGCTAAGAATGGAAATCCCAAGATAATTAGCACCCTATCGTATGCATTATAATTCAAAACTATAAAGTTGACAGGGATAATAAACTTACCAACCATTATTAGGACGTTCATGATTATTGTTTTGTGCTTAATTATGGTCCTATAAGCCAATTGAATAATGAAAGGGCTTGGTCTTAGCTCACCCATCCCAAGAGTTTTGAACATTAAGAGAGGCATCCCATTTATACTCATGCCAAATTCACTCAAGACATATACCACTTCTCCCTCATTAATCTTAATAGAGAGGATGAAACTTCATGGGTTCTTAACCTTTTTGGGAATCATTTGAGTTACCATAGAGATACACTTCTTTATTACTGCCACCATCTTGATGTCATATAGCATTACTTTATTAATTATTGCATCTTTCAACTACATAGTGTACTTGGGAATTCCCTGCAAAACATCAAAAAGAGGAAGGTTAATATGAAGCTCTCTTAATGTGTCAAAGAACTTCTTAAAGTCTGCATCCTCCTTTTCTTTCTGGAACTATTATGGGAATAGTGGTTGTGGTTGTCTTTATTATTAACCACTTTAGCCTTTGGGTACTCAGACTTTCTCAAATTATTCATAACATTGTCTGTAACTAGTTGAGGAACTAATTTTGCATCTACCTCCTTAACTTTCTTCAAAGGACTATCACTAAGCTCCTTACCACTTCTCATACTAATTTCCATAAATTTCTTTAGAGGTTCATTATCACTTAGAAAATAACCTTAAGGCCTTGTATTCTACGCCTACTTTAGTTGTCCCAACTACTGCTCTAACTGCTTCTAAGTACTTGCTGATTTTTTATTTTTGTAGCCATCTATTTTTGGTTGGCCAAGATTATCTTTAAAGTTTCCTCTATGTTACTGGGTTTTGCATTTTACTGTTGTTAATACTATTGATTATTGCTCCAGGACTAATTTGGTGCTCGAGTCTGCCATTTTTGGTTATAGGTATTACCATAATTTGGCCTTTGAGCATTTCCTACAAAGTTTACTGATTTTGGATATTCTTCATACATATCTGCATAGTGGACACTATTACCATAAATATCACCCCAACCTGTGGTCTATTGTATGGAATTCACCAAAGTCTGAGGCTACTACACTCCCAACTTGCTTAATTAATTTATTATTTGATTATGCATAGCTGAAAGTTAGGTGACAAACATTGTTATTCTATCAACTTCGATCATTCCCATAGCTCTTTTCACTGAGATCCTTGAGGTATCACCATGCCAATTTCAATTTCCTTTTGCAATCTAGTTCAACAAGTTTTATAAAAGTCTTTTCCAATGCCTGACCACCTATAGCGGAATCTAGAAAAATTTTTATGTTATGGTCAAGTACCTCAACAAATGTGTGAACTAGTAGCTCATTGGACTATTAGTGATGTTGTTAGTCCTGAAGAAGAGCTTTGAACCTTTCCTAAGCATGATACTGGTTCTCATTCGGCCTCTTCTTAAAGCTCAAAATATCACTTCTAAGTCTCGCTTACTTGCTAGATGTAAAGAATCGAATAAGGAATTTTTGGTCTAAGTCGTCCCATGTGGTGATTGAACCTTTAGGCTCAGCATTGGACCACATATTTGTTTCCCATAAAAGCAAAAAAGGGAAGAGTTTCAACCTTACAAAATTAGTTGACACATCCATAGGGATAAATGTGTCATTGATCTCCATAAAGTTTTGGAAGTGAACCTATGGATCTTCATGTGATGTCACGGTAAAGTTTCAACTTCTGTTCAAAAGTTGCACCATGTTCTGCTTTAGCTTGAATCTACCTCCAGGAGCAAGTTTTTGAATAGTGGAGGTTATATTTTTTGTAAGTAGGATTGTTACTTCATGAACTATCCTGCGGGCTAGGGGTCTTAAGACATGGGAGCTCGAATATCTTGTTCTTCTTAAATTTATCGGATTCAATAGAGAAGTATTATTTCTCTCCACCTTTGGTGTATGCATTACTTTGGAAGAGGGTCTGGTTCAACCAACTACTACTCCCTTGCCAGCTTACTAGCCTGTTAATTATGGACTATAAATTTAGAAACCAAGATCAAGAGAAAATAATCAAAGAAATAAGAAATCAAAACTAAACTAAGACATTTTCCAATTGACAAGTCCACGACAACGGTGCCAAAAACATGTTTTACCCAATCACACACGCAAGTGTACGTGGTCTCACAAAGTAATATGGTGGCCTTTTAAAAGCCAAGTATTGATGCCTCAGAGACTTGTGTTGACAACTATTCAATTCTAGTTCACTATTATGATTAACCAAGTGGTATCGTAATCAAAAGAGTTTGAAAGTTAAATCTAAGAGAAAACTAAACAATGCAATAAAGTTAATGTTGTTGATAGTAATGAGGATAAACCTAGAGTTATGGAACTGTGAATAATTATACTATGTTATAGTACTTTATTATTTTGGTTAATTATCGTAGTTATTGATTGTTGATTTTATTATCATGGTCTTTCGAGCTTCTAATCACTATCTAACTTAGCCTCGCAGCTTCATCATTGCGAGATGATGCGACAAATAAGTTAAATGCATTCATATTTCATCCCTTAAGTCAACCAAATAGTACTCTTAGGTACTACCTATCATAAATTCAAATTATAACTTCATTCAATCAGAATATTACAATCCTATTCTATCCATCCCACATTCTATCCTCTTATTCCTCCTCTCAGGTTCACAAGATGGTTATGTATTTATTCTAAGGGTAGTGAGTCCTTAAAATAGTGATAAAAAGGTTAAATAAGAAACCAAATATGATAATAAACTAAACCAAATCAATTCATGATAATGATACTCATGTTTTTGTCCTTAACCAGGGAAAAAGGTTTTATCTGTTCTTAGACATAACCGCAATTGTATTGATTAAGTAAATGTTGAAATACATAAAAACTAAAATAATGGATTAAAAACCCTAATTTAAGTTTTATAAATACCCCCTTTAAGTTTGAAGTCTTTCCAAGGTATGTAACATAACAAGGAAGTGTCCTATTTATACTTGGATGAACGTTGTCGAATTTTGATAAGCAGCGTGCCACAACCATATTGCAGTGCCTAGGGTCTGTGGAACGTCCATATGATGGTAATATAATGTAAATGACTTAATATGATTCTTAAAAGGTCTTGGAATGGCCCTGAAGCAGTGCCTAAAGTCTGTGGTACGCCAATGACTCCAAAATATCCGTTTTGGTCAAATCTTGTTCCATGTGTTTATCCATCCATTCAAAGCCTTGTAATGTTATGTCAAATTTATTTAACACTTTTGTATAATCCATATATAATAATTATAAACTCAAAAATAAATAAATATCATAAAACACCACGAATTAGAGCTCAAAATAACAAATAATTCAATACGCCGAACTTACACTTAAGTTAAGAGTACTAGTTTTGTCCTTTTGATCTTTAACTTATAGTTTTGTCTCATAAATTGTTTAAATTGAACCTAAAACACTATAAAAAAGTTATTAAACACATTATTACACACTTATACCTTTATAAACTCATTATTCACTCTATAATCCGTCGAGAATAACTAGAACAACACATAGCTCAAGCTAGGAACACTAGTTTCCTCTTCAAAACTCTAAGTGACAAAATTGATTCGAAACATGTTTCAAACACACCTTAAAAGTTGTAATTAATTATTTTAAAAATTATATCTAAATTTTTTCATTAACCACTCATTAAGAACACAAGAAGTCCACAAAACACAACTAAACAAGTATCGATAATGACACTGACATGCATAAATCCACCTCAGATCACCGACCTCCTTATCTGTGTCTACTCCAGTGGGTGATTCTATTATTTCTAGAAAAATATATAAGGTTTTTTTGGTGTCCATTCCTCAAATAAGACATTGGTATAATTTATAGAACTTTATATGGTGGATTTTGATGTAATCCTGGGGATGGATTGGCTTCATTTGTTCTATGCTTCTAGGATTATAGGACTTGAAAGGTAATTTTCCATTTTCCTAATAAAACTGTGTTTTAATGGGAGGGATTTCACGACTCGAACCAGGACTTGTCCATGAAGGGAATCTAAAGTCCACCATGGATCGGAGACCATCCCCTTCACCTAGCCAAATAACATAATATCCCCAATGTCGGATGAATTCAAAACATATTACACAATAACATACGAATAAGCTTAGTGAAATTTAAATCATGCCTATAAGAGACAAGTGGTAACCAACCAAATAACCTACCAACATCACCCATGTCTACTGTAATCCAACCAAGCCTTCTAGTAAAAGAATCAAAAACCAATCTAGGTCGAGATATGTCCCCGACTCTGACAATGAAAATGAAAATGTTAATGATAATGAAATCTCTCAATTCTAATCTACGGTAAGAACTGGTGTAATGTCTAAGCCTTATAGAGAATAGAGGCTTATCAATTCACTACAATGAACTAAAGAACTAAGACAATGCACCTAAATCTATACAGGAAAAGTAAAGGTATCTCTAAGGCTTGCATTGAATGTGGAAACAACTTTCGAAGACAATTAGTAGGTTGAGCACTAGAATGTAACTCAGGGATAAGGATAACATAATGTCATAATCAATATTTCAAAATAATTCAAATTCAATGCACATAATCAAATGCATATACATATATATCACATGTCGGTATAGGAGACAAGGCATAACATACACTCTAAAACTTTAGCCTGGATTGTGTAGCTCAACAATCATAACATAAGAAGGCACCCATGGGTTATATGGGCCAAACTTCCCCCCAACTAGTAGGGCCCCAGTACATGCGAACTAGAGGGTATACAGATGCGCTATAGGGGGGACTTGAACCTCCCAATATATCAAGGTGACTTAAGCACCTATTCAGGTAATATAATATTCAGGACTCGAACCTCCCAATCATATGATAATAATAAGGGAGACACGAACCACCCAATCATTTAGACCCCCGTGTCTGCAACCACGGTCTCTATTAGAGATACCTTGGGACCTCAAATTTTATGGCTCAGCTACTTAACCCTTATTAAAGCCTAATTAAAATAATTATCACACATTACCATTTATTTAGCCATGATACATGTTTAGGGATACATTTTTGGTATCATAATATCAAATACACAAGCAAGGTAACATCAACATGTTGAGACAAGTTTATTATTTAGAAAACATTCATAGCCTTTTTGTTCAATTATACATTATCTTGGAGAACCACACATCCCTATAAGGTTTACTTCCAAAATCATTATGCTTCATTAAATTTACACATTATGCAATAGATCAAAAGTTGTTTAATATGTATATGTTTCAAATTCAAAGTTAATTTCACAATATGGGGTTGAGGTCATAACCACTAAAGAAGTCACAAGTTGGTGAAAATCGCAAACCCCTATTTATTAACCATATTCATGCATCAAACTAATATTAAAACCTCAATTTAAATATAACCCATGTAGGGACAAAGATGAAACATCACATAAAAAGTAGTTATTTAAAACCCTCAACGTATGTTTCAAAACAAATATCAATTACCATACGAACAACACTTTAAAATACATGCACTTAAATGATTTGAAATTTGGGAAGAGTAAAATGCCTAAAATACTCAAGATTATAGAGAGAATTCAATCCATAAAGCTCATCTTTATCCATATCTTGGAAACCCTAAGTATGGATTCTTGAGTGACTTGAGAGAAAAGAAAGAATGTTTGGAGTGTGATATCAATTAAAATAGGTCCCCAAGTATGTTTAAAAGTTATGGGTTACTATTGGGATATGAAGAAAATGTCTAAAATATCCTCATTAAAAAGCTAGAAAAATAATCATCACTCATTGTGGGTCTTATAATGACTCATCATAAATCATTACAATTCGTTTGCACAAGTTGTTGCCAAGACAGTGTCACGTGGCTCACAAATTATTTACCTTACGACTCATATACCATGACCCATAGTGAGACTATAATACCCCATATATTTTCTAGTCTCTGGACAACTTATGACTCATCCCATGAGTCGTGAGCCATTATACAAGTCATATGTTAGATTCATTCATAAGTTTGTATAGCATGGTAAACATTCTATTACAAGTATGAATTGACCTATATTAGTCATCAGGAGGGGTATGATTCATGTAAATCCAGTCGTAAGGACATTAGTAGGCCCCTTAAGGTTTTGTTTAGCTTACGAGTGAATGAGGGCTAGTTGTATGACTTCTTACGAGTCGTAAGTATGACTCATATCCCGGTCAGTATAGGATACAAGAATCAATCCTCATTTTTCGATAGCTTTATAATTTACTTGGATATATATTAAGTCCACAAATAGCTTCTATGTAATGAACAAATCAAAATACCCTTTAGCGATTCAGTTCATATGATGAAGATAACTATTGTCTTATTCAAATGAGCATAGAATCTGTTATATGAAGGATTTTTGAGCTCATAAACCACCATATATATATATATATATAAATTGAATTAGCATTCTGGCGATACCAATTTTGTCTCAATACAATATAGGGGTGAAAAATTATGGCAAAATTACTGAAGCACTATCAAAGATGCCAGTATGGTACGACCCAAGGTACGACTCATACCCAGACTATACGAGTCGTCAGGGGGAGTCATACCCTCAATATTATAGGTCAAAATTTGGGTTCCTGGGTATGGCTCAACCTACAACCAGTACCTAGAACATACGAGTCATACCCAAACACATCGTGACTACTCCTAGATAATTTCCAAATGGTTTTTAAGGGGCTTTTTGGTCTTTATCCTTCTTATTACTCATACCCATGACTTATAACTCTCAAAGAAGCCTACTTTCTCTCAAATATAAAACACTTAGGATGTTAATCTCCTCTCTCATGCTCAAGAACAACAACTAGGGTTTCTTAGAGGCAAGATAAATTAAAAGGATTCTTCCATAAAACATCTACTAAAGCTATGTGGGATGTTCATCCCTGGATCCCTTTCTTTCATGGAGCCTAAAAACCCTCTTTTGATTTAATTTATGATTTTATATATGTTCAAGAGAAAATAGCTTTGTGAAACTCTTGTTAATTCAATTACAAGTCATGTTTACAATTGTGTTCAAGTGGAATAAGTCATATCATGTATTAAGTATAGCTATTCATATATCATGTTCAATTAATTTTAGGATAAATTTCCCAAACTATGATTTTAGACCTTTAATAAAGTTTTTCTCCCATGGTTAAGACACTCCTATGTTCAAGGTTATGATTCTCACATATTTGATGAAAAGTCTATGCCTTAGGTATTTGAACCATGATTCCCATACTATAGTTTTAAGTGTTGATATCATGTTATCTGGTCATTCAGTGCTAGTGGGTTATGAAAACCTTATACTAATAGGTTTATTTGTATTCCAATACTATTTACTTAGTTGTTATGATCATGATGAGTAGAATCAATGTCTATTCAGTTGGAAGTAGGATTTAGCACAGAGTGAATGTAGGGATGGTATTTCCCCCGGTAGTTTAGGCAGAGTCAATAGTAGCAGTCCCTAAACTAAAGAACTATGTAGCCAGTGCAATATATAAGGAATCATCCATTAGTTTAGGCTTAACTTCCTCTCAGAGTCACCCGTTAGTTTAGGATTGACACTTTGGTCCTTTAGGACACCAGTTTAGTGGATCCACAGAGCCAGTGTTAGTACCCGTGGCACAGTACTGACACCCTTCCAGTAGGGGTTATAGGTTGGACCCTAATTATCTCAGATTGGGGCATGTTGGTTATTTGATACCTACAACAATCTCAATATATTATTTAGTATATTTCAGTCTAAGTTTGCTTGAACAAGTGTTCAAAATCTTAGTTATTCAATTATATAAATTTCAGTCATTTATTTTACAGATTATTTCAGAACCATGTATATACTAGATCTTACATTCTCAAATATTACATCTTCATGCATTCATGCTCAGTTACCTCATGCATTTCAACCAATACTCATCTAATATACCAATATATTTAAAGTACTGACTGTATATTCTTCTTTGTACTATGATGTTTTATATTATAGGTTTGGAGGCTTAGTTTCTCGAATGTAGATAGATAGCCCAATTTACTTAGCAGCCATAGTGGTGAGTCCTCATCCATTGAGGATATATTATCTCTTATTCAGTATTATAATATTTTCTTACATTCAGTCAGTCAGAGTTAGTTGAGGGTTTGTCCCATATACTCTACAGACCGTTTAGATCCTTGTAGATAGTCAGCTTGAAAGTTAGTTTTTATTAGTCTTATCAGTTGTTTCAGCTAGACAGTTTGGTTTTCCATATTTTACCATATGGTTTTCACTTATGATTGATTCGGTATTTTAGTATTAATATTTACATTCCTACTAAGTTTAACTTTTGCACATGTGTTATTTTAATATTTTATTCAGTGCTCAGAATAGGTACTAGCTCATGAGTTAGCTTGTGGTAACTTGTGACTGTAAGAACCATTATCGTAATTTGGGGGTAGCCTTGGTTCATGCAAAACATGGTATTAGAGCCTAAGGTTTTAAAGTTTTCTGGGGAATTTAAAAGCCAGATTGAGTACAGTCTTGTGCATAGTGTGAAGGGCGCCGCACTTATGGACAAAATCCTATGAAATATATTTAGGAAAGTTTCCCTTTCTTCAGTATTCATGTCATACAAAAGAGCATGATCTCTATTTAAACTCTCTTTCCAATTCATCCTTTTTTCTGTTTACGTAGAATACCTCCTAGAAGAAATAATGGAAGGATAAATAGAAATCATCCTACACCACCGCCTGTTCAGTAAGATCCCCTGAATGAGCCTGTTTCATACGCCAAGTTTAGGGATACTTTCACGACCTTGGACCATTTAGTAGTTGCTGAAAACAACTGGCAAGCTATTTCCCCTGCCAATCTTGTGGCAAATACGGCTGCAGATAGGATTCAAGATTTCACCCAGATGAATCCCCCTTTGTTTTCGGGATCCAACTCTGAGAATGATCCATAGAAGTTTTTGGATATGGTACATACTTTAACTAATATCATGGGCATCACCTTAAGTGTGAGTGCATAGTTGGTTGCATGTCAGTTGTAGGATATAGCTCACACCTGGTTTAGGCAGAGAAAAGAGGACCGAGCTGTGGGGGCAAGGCCTTTTGAGTAGGAGAAGTTTGTCATAGCTTTTTTGGATAGGTTCTTTCCACTAGATATAAGAGAATCTAAGGTTAAAGAGTTCATCAATTGAAGCGGGGAATATAAGTATGAAGGAGTACTCGCTTAAGTTCACTCAGTTGGCGAGGTATGGTCCTACTATGGTGGAAGAAAATAGGTTTAGAATGAGTAAGTTTGTATCTAATGTAGCTGATAGTATGGTCAAGAAGTGTAGGACCATCATGTCTATTAAGTAGATGGACTTAACTAGACTAATAGTTCATGCTCAGGAGATTGAGGAGGAGAAGCATAAGGAGAGAGAAAAAAAGTAAGAGGTCCAAAATAAATAGTTTTAACTTTTCTCAGCCAAGGTTAGAATGTGGTAACCATTCTCAATTTTATCAGAAATTTTCATCCCCAGTTGCATCTTTAGATAGGTCATTAGTTCCTAAGTTTAAGAAAGAAAGTAGGGATAAGGCATCAGGCTCTAGGTCCAAGGGTAGTGTGAATAGTGGTCGTACTAATCTGCTTTGTCAGAAATATGGTTGACATCACTAAGGTGAGTGTAAGGATGGTAGTAATATGTATTTGGGATGTGGCATACTAGGCCATAGGGTCCGAGGGTGTTCGATAGTAACACAGAGGTATCAGAATGATCACTACCAGGGACTACTTCTTCAGTAGCCCCAACGGTTTGCCTAACTTAGCAAGGTTCCCTCTACAGTGAAATTAGTGGATAGCATTAGAACAAATTTTATGCACTCTAGACTAGGCATGATCAGGAAAGTTCTCCTAGTGTAGTTACAGGTACGTTACAGGTCTTTAATCTTTATTTTATGATTTACTAAACCCAGGAGCTTCACTTTATTTTATGACCCCCTATATAGCCATAAACTTCAGTGTCAGTACTGATATATTAGCAGAGCCTTTCTCAGTGTCTACCCCAGTAAGTAAATCTATTATAGCTAGATTGTATATAGAAATTGTCCAATCATAGTATCTCAGAAAGTCACCTTAGTTAATCTTGTGGAGTAAAAAATGAATGATTTTGATGTTATTCTCAGCATGGATTGGCTCCAGTTATGTTATGCCTTAGTTGATTATGGAAATAGAGTTGTTCAGTTTCAGTTTCCCAATGAACCAGCCATTCAATAGAGGGGTAAAACTTTAGTGCTTAGGCTTCAATTTGTTTCATATCTTAAAGCAAGATGAATGATACCTAAATGGTGCGTTTATCATCTTGTTTGATTCAAAGACTCTATATTTTACACTCCAAGTCTCGAGTCAGTTTCAGTAGTAAGGGAATATCTAGATGTGTTCCCTAAAGATCTTCTAAGAGTTCCTCCCAAAAGGGAAATTTACTTTGGAATAGATCTCCTTCCAGATAGCCATCCTATCTTTACCCTACCTTACAAAATGGCTCCAGATGAGCTTAAGGAGTTGAAATAACTATTAAAAAATCTCTTAGATAAGGTTTTCTTCAGGCCATTGTTTCTCCATGGGTGGTCCTGTCTTGTTTGTGCTTAAGAAAGACGGTTCTCTCAGAATGTGCATCAATTATCGTTAGTTGAACAAAGTCACATTCAACAATAAGTATCCACTCCCAATAATTGATGAATTGTTTGACCAACTTTAGGGTACCAGTTATTTCTCTATGACAGACCACAGATCCGACTATCATCAGCATAGAGTCAGAAAATGTGACATTCCAAAAACACATTTTAGAGCTCGGTATGGTAACTTCAAATTCCTAATTATGTATTTTGGAATAACAAATTCCCCTGTGGTGTAATACCCTATAATTTTCTTAGCTCAATTCAGCCCATAGTATATGTACAAGAGGCTTAGAACCTGAATATTTGGCAAAGTGTTCCAGACTTAGTTTCATTTTTGGTATCTTAGCTTTGTTGATTTTTAAAGTAACTCTCCTAACTCTAATATAGAAGTTTGATAGTTAATTCATGTAATGGGGTGTAAAGGGCATGTCTCGGGTAAGTTTAGAATTTTTTGGATAGAGTTTTGACCATATTTGGATTTCTAAAATAGCAGCTCACTGCAATTATGGTGTGTCGTGGTGGAAATAGCAGTGGTCACCTCACCACATCACGAGGAGGTTAAACATGACAATTGTCAGATTCTGGTAAGTCACCGCAAATTCACCGAATCATGGTGGAATAGCAATGACAACCTTGGCGCATATAGTGAAGACCCAATCAGTGTTCCATTTATGAATTTTAATTCCCAAGGGTAGTCTTATCATTTTTCCTTACCCAAATCCATCAGAAACACAAAATGAAAGCCCCAAAGAGGCATTATATGCCCTATTATTCATAATTTCTCTCCAAGAAAGTAATTCTCTCTCAAGAACAAACCCTAGCCCCTTTAAGATTCAAGCTTTAGTTATATGAAAATGACTAAGAACCTTCAGGAATTCTTCAATTAAGGTATGTTAAATATTCTTCGATGGGTTCTTTTCACTCATGGGGTCCAAGAACCAAATTTCAAGTTTTAAAGTTATGGGTTTTACATGTTATCATGAATTATATCCGTGAATTTCCATGAATCTCAATTTTATATCATGTTTACATGCAATTGTTGTTGTTATTAAACCTTACATATTTTGAATAGTTATTGTTCTCTGATTTAAGCCTTAATTAGTGATTTTATTATTGAAATCATGCTATCTCTATATGTTAAAACTATCCCCATGTTTAAACCATGAATTGCAAGTATTTGATGAAATGCCTAAAGGAATGACTTTTGAATAATGACTACTTATCATGTTCTAAGGGTTTTAGCATGGTTTTGTTGTTATTGCTATCAAGTTCTGGGGGTTATGAATACCTAAAAACATACTTTTTTACTTAGTTTTATTATTTTTAGAACAGTCTCAGATATATTAAAGTATTATAAGTCTAGTCAATTTATCAAGTTAGTAAGTTCATCTTAGTCTAGTAATTAGAGTCAGTTCAGTTGGGAGTAGGATTTAGCATAAAGTGAACCCAAGGAGGGGGGCTCACCTACCAGTTGAGGGTGTGACCTTTAGTAGTAGTCCCTGCATTCTAGAACTATGTATCCAGCATAGGTTAGAGATATTAACCTTCTATTTGAGTGTTGAAATATATCTCACTAGAGTACATGACAGTAGAGGGTGACTCATTAGTCCTTTGGGACTTTATTTCAGTGGATCCATATAGCCATTGTTAGTGCCCGTGGCACGATACTGATGCCCTTCCAACTGGGGTTACAAGTTGGACCCCAATTAGGTCATATTGGGGCATGTCAGTTAGATGATAGATCCCATAGTCTTCGTCTAGTATTCAGTTCAGAGTTCAGTTCCAAGCTTTCTTGACCAGGGAATACAGTTATTAGTCGTTCAGTATTAGTAGTTCAATATTTCAATTTATAGACTACCCTAGTATCATGTCATATGTTATGCCATGCATTCTCCGATTTTATAGTTATCTTGCATACTATACATTCGTTATGCCATACTATTTATTCAGTCAGTTATTATTCTTGCATATGAGCCATGCATACCATCCTAGCCTCATTTAGCATACTAATACATTTAAATTACTCGCCACGTACTCATTTCTTGTTCTATAATGTATCATATCAAAGGTTTAGATGCTCAGGCACCGAACCATACCTAGAATTTCCAGTCTATCAGTAGTAGTAGCCATGGAATCTCCTTATCCTTTGAGGAAAAGTTATCTTATATTCAATTATGTCAGCAGTTTAGTTATTTAGTTAGATGGAGTTAGGTTGGGGCTTTTCCCATCAACTTCACATTCAGTCAGTTTGGAGGCTTTCAATTTAGTACAGATAAATAGTCAGTTTTCAGTCATTATTATAGGTTATTTTATCAGTACTGACAGTATATTTTAGAAGATTTAAAATCTTATTCAGTATTGATTTTTAGTTGCTAAAACCTTATGGGATTTCTAGTTAAGTTTTGCACATGTTCTTTGTTATTTTATTCAGTGCTCACAACAGGTATCAACATGGATTAGCTTGTAGTCCTTCGGTGCTGTAAGCACTGTGTTGCATACAAGGTGTATTCTCGAGGTATTACAAACTTGATATCATAGCCTAAGGTTTAAAAGTGTCCTAGAAAGTTTGAAATGCGAATCAAGTAGAGTCTTGTGCAAGGTTGTGAAACGCATCACACCTATGGACAAGAGGCTTAAAGATGTCTTAGGAAAGGTTTTCGTTCTTTCAGTATTCATGTTGGGCAAGTGAGAATGAGCTGAGCTTAATATCTCTTTCTAATTCAATCTTTTTTTATTTATAGAACATGTCTCCCAGAAATAATAATAGAAGGATAAATATGAATCAGCCCATACCTCCACCTATTCAGGAACATCCCCTGAACGAGCATGTCTTCCATGTTGAATATAGAGATGCATTTACTACTTTAGCTTACTCATTAGCATCCTAAATTAATCAACTAATTGTCGTCCCAGCCATTTAGGTGGCTAATACTGTCGCAGCTAGGATTTGGGACTTTACCCGAATGAACCCTCCTCTATTTTTCGAATCTAAGTTTGACGAGGATCCGCATGAGTTCCTCAATATGGTTTAGAAGTTCACTGATATTATGGGTGTGACTTCTACTTCGCGTGTAGAGTTGGGTGCTTACTAGTTGTAGGATGTTTCTCATACCTGGTATAAGCAGTGGAAGGGAGATAGAGGGGTAGATACAGGGCTTGTTGAATGGGAAAAATTTGAGATAGACTTTATAGATAGGATGTTTCCCTTAGATTTAAGAGAAGCTAAGGTGCAGGATTTTATTTATTTAAGGCAGGGAAACATGAGTGTTAAGGAGTATTCTCTTAAGTTATCTTATCTAGCCAGGTATGCTCCTAATATGATGTCTGATGATAGGTCTAGGATAAGTAAGTATGTCTCTAGTGTAGCTGATAGTGTCGTTAAGGAGTGTAGGACTGAGATGTTGATTAAGGAGATGGACTTTTCTAGGTTAAAAGTCCATGCTTAAAAGATTAAGGATTAAAATTTTAAGAAAATAGAGGGGGAGAATAAGAGAGCTAGAATAGGTAGCTTTAGTTTTGTTCAGCCAAGGTTAGAAGGTGGTAACAATCCTCAATTCCATCAAAAATCTTTAGACCCAGCTCCATCTTCAGCTAGTAAACCAGTATTAAAGTTTAGAAATGATAATTGGGATAGGGCTCCTGGACCTAAGCCCCAGGAAAGTGTGAATAGTTGTCACACAAATCCTCTTTTCCAAAAATACAGTAGAAACCATCAGGGTATGTGTAGATCTGGCAGTGATATATGCTTTCTATGTGGCAAGCCATGACACAACATCAGGTATTGTCCATAGAGTAGTTAGAAGGGTCAGTCCAGTCCTCCATCGATTCCATCCCATTGCCCGACTCAGCAGGGTGTCACTTCTAGTACCACTAGTGGTCAGTTCCCAAATAGATTGTATGAACTTTAGTCCCAATAGGATTAGGAAAGTTCTCCTGATATAGTTACTGGTATGTTACAGGTCTTTTATTTATATGTTTATGCTTTATTTCATCTTAAAGTTTCTCTTTCTTTTGTAACTCCCTACATAGCTGGTAATTTTGGTGTTAGTCCTGAGACATTTGCAGAACCCTTCTCAGTGTTTATGCCAATAGGTGTCTCTATTATAGCCAGGCAGGTATATAGGAACTTTTCGATCATAATATCCCAGAAAGTCACCTGAGTTGATCTTGTGGAGTTAGAAATAACTTATTTTGATATTATTCTCAGCATGGATTGGCTCCACTCATGCTATGCATTAGTTGATTGTAGAAACAGAGTTGTTCATTTTGAGTTTTCGAATAAACTAGTCCTTTAATAAAGGGGTAGTACTTCAGCACTTAGGGGTCTGTTAGTTTTGTACCGTAGAGCGAGGAAAATAATATCCAATGGTTGTGTCCACCATCTTGTTGGGGTTACAGGCTCTAATTCTGAGACTCTTAGTCTTGAGTTAGTTTCAATAGTAAGGGAATTCCTAGATGTGTTCCTTGAAAATCTTCTCGGAGTCCCTGCCGAAAGGGAAATTGACTTTGAAATAGACCTTCTTCCAGATACCTAGCTTATCTCTATTCCACAATATAGAATGTCTCTAGCAGAGCTTAGGGAGTTAATGGAACAATTGAAAGATCTCTTAGATAAAGGATTCATTAGTCCCATTGTTTCCACATGGGGAACTCCAGTCCTCTTCATACGTTAGAATTGTGGTTCCCTAAGAATGTGCATCGATTACTGTCAGTTGAACAAAGTCACTATGACGAATAAGTACCCACTCCCTAGAATCAATAACTTGTTTGACCAATTTCAAGGTGTCAGTTATTTCTTCAAGATAGACCTCAAATCCGGCTATCATCAGCTTAGAGTCAGAGAATGTAATATTCTAAAAATAGCTTTCAGAACTCAGTATGATTACTTCGAGTTCCTATTCATATCCTTTGGTCTAACAAATGCCCCAACAACTTCCATGGACTTGATTATATGAGTGTTCAAGGAGTACTTGGACATTTTGTCATACTTGGACATTTTTGTCATAGTCTTCATAGATGAAATTCTTGTCTATTCACGTAATAAAATTGATCATGCAAACCACCTTAGAATAGTATTGCATACTTGGTAAGCCAGTTGTTTGCCAAATTTAGTAAGTGTGAATTTTGGATAAGATCAGTTTCTTTCCTTGGTCACATTATTTCTGGTGATGGCATTAGAGTTGACCCTCAAAAGACCAAAGCACTGAGAAACTAGCCCAGACTTATTTCTTTGTCAAACATTTGGAATTTCTTGTGTTTGGCTGGCTATTATAGATTGTTTTTTGAAAGGTTTTCAGCTATTACATCCCCTATGTCTAGATTTACTCAGAAGAATGTCAAATTTCAGTGATCAGATTCATGTGAGAAGAGTTTTCAGGAGTTTAAGACTCGACTCATCTCAGCCCTAGTTTTGATGTTGCTTGATGGTTCAGATGGGTTTGATGCAGAGAGGTAAGGTCATAGCCTATACCTCAAGACAACTTAAGCCCCATGAAAAGAATTATCCCATCTATGGTTTTGTGTTAGAATCTATTATTTTTACTTTGAAAATTTTGAGGCATTATGAATATGGGGTGCATGTTGATGCGTTCACAGATCACAAATGTTTGTAGTGTATATTTTTGCAGAGAGAGTTAAATCTCTATTAGAGAAGGTGGTTAGGATTGTTGAAAGATTATAATATAAGTGTTTTGTATAATCCGGGATAGGGTAATTTAGTGGCAGATGCCCTTAGTAGATTGTCTATTGGTAGTGTTGCTCATGTCAATAGTGATGATAAGAAGTTAGTTTAGGAGATTTATCAATTAGATAGATTAGGCATTCGTTTGGTTGACTCAGCTGAGGGTAGTGTATGGCTTCAAAATAGTTCAAAATCTTCTTTGGTTGCTAAAGTGAAAGAAAAGAAAAATAAAAATCCTAGCTTGGTAAAGTTAAATGAGTCAGTCAGAGATCAAAAAGTAGAGGTTTTGTTCCAAGGGGGAGATGGTGTGTTGCATTACTAAGGTAGACTATATATGCCGT
This sequence comes from Capsicum annuum, assembly GCF_002878395.1. Classification (NCBI taxonomy): domain Eukaryota; kingdom Viridiplantae; phylum Streptophyta; class Magnoliopsida; order Solanales; family Solanaceae; genus Capsicum; species Capsicum annuum. The sequence continues at coordinate 132,004,643 of NC_061115.1, forward strand.
GTGTACACAATTTGAGATAGCAGATTCCTATAGAAGCGCATGGTGGGCGTTACTCTATTCACCTAGGAGCTACTAAGATGTACCATGATTTGCGCAAAATCTATTAGTGGAGCGGTATGATAAGGGATATTGCAGAGTTTATAGCCAAGTGTGCTAATTTTCAGCAGGTTAAGATTAAGCATCAAAGGCTTCGTGGCACTATGTAGGATTCAATATTCCCACTTGGAAGTGGGAAGATGTGAACATAGACTTTGTATCAGGTTTGTCTCGTACTTGCCGCCAGCATGATTCAATTTGGATCATTGTGGATCGGATGACCAAATCAGCTCGTTTCTTGCCTGTCCATACTTTTTATTAAGCCTCGGATTACAAAGATCTATATTAGAGAGTTATTTAGATTGGATGGAGGCCCATTGTCCATTATTTTAGATAGAGGTAATCAGTTTACCTCTCATTTTTGGAAGGATTTTCAGAAAGGTATTGGTACCCAAGTTCATCTCAATATAGCTTTTCACTCTTAGACAGATATTCAGGAAGAGAGGACCATTTATACCTTAGAGGACATATTGAGAGCTTGTGTAATCAACTTTAAGGGTAGTTTGGATGATCACTTGCCATTGATTGAGTTTTCCAACAGCAATAACTATCATTCCAGTATTCAGATTATTCTATTTGAGGCTCTATATGGGAGGATATGTAGATCTCCTATTAGTTGGTTGGAGGTAGGTGACACTCGTTTATAGGCCTAAATTTATTGTTCGATACTTTGCAGAAGGTTAAGTTGATCAAGAAGAGACCTAAGACATCCCAAAGCCTACAGATATCTTATGCAGACGTGAGGAGAAAGGATATCAAATTAAAGATTGGTTGTTTTGTATATTTAAAGATCTCTTCCGTGAAGGGAGTGAAGAGATTTGGCAAAAAGAGGAAGCTCAGTCCCCAAAATATAGGTCCTTTTAGGATCTTGAGTCATTTTGGAAATGTAGCATATGTTTGAGTTGCTTGCAGATTTGGCATTAAAGAATCTAGTGTTCTATGTTTCCTTATTAAAGAAGTGTATTGGTGACCCGACCATCGTTGTTCCTTTAGAGATCTTAGCTATTCAGAACAACCTTTCTTTTGAAGAACTCCTATTTTAAATCTTAGATTGCCAGATACGCAGACTAATGAAGAAAGAAGGTCCTTTGGTAAAAGTTTTTTGGAGAAATCAGTCCATTAAAGGAGATACTTGGGAAGCAGAAGACGACATGCGTACCAAGTACCCTCACCTTTTCTTCGCAAACTTATACTTAGCTTAAGGTAACAATTTTTTGTAGAGTTCCTCGTTTTTTATTTTTAGTTCCATCCATATAATCATGTCCATGTCATTGCAAGCATTCACGAATCAGTTCAGTCAGTCACCATGTTTTAGACTCAGTCAAGTAATCATGTTTTTAGTTATGCATAATCAGTATCAAATCTCAATAAATTTGTATTCTAAGCTTAATAAGTCTCATTCGAGGACGAATGTTCCCAAGAAGAAGATATTATAATACCCCAAAATTGTCTTAGCTCAATTCATCCCAGAGTATATGTACTAGAGGCTAAGAACCTAGAAATTTGGCCATGTGTTGGAGACTTAGTTTCATTTTTGCCCTCTTAACTTTGTTGATTTATAAAGTGATCTTTCTGACTCCGAGACATAAGGTTTTGAGTTGATTAATGTTCAGGGGTGTAAGAGGCATATCACGGGTAAGTTTTTTATTTTTTGGACCAGGTTTGGACCACATTTGGATTTCCAAAATAGTTGTTCACCGTAATCTTGGTGTGTCACAGTGGCTATAGCGGTAGTTTCATCACCGCATCACGGTGAAGCTCAAAATGACAATTTTCTAATTCCAATGAGTCACCGAGATTGTTCTTCATTGCTGTGGAATTACGTTGAAAGCTTTGGCGCATCGCGGTGAAGGCTCAATCGGTGTTCTAGTTATGAATTTTAATTTCCTAAGGGTAGTCTTGTCATTTTCCCTAATCCAAATCCGCCAAAAACCCAAAATAAAAACCCCAAAGGGGGATTATATTCCCCATTATTCCTAATTTCTCTCTAAAAAAGTAATTCTCTCTCAAGAACAAACCCTAGCCCCTTCAAGATTCAAGCTCCAGCTTCAAGAAAGCCACCAAGTACCTTCAAGAATTCTTCAATTAAGGTATGTTAAATGTTCATCCATGGGTCCTTTTCACCCATTGATTCCAAGAACCCAATTTCAAGTTTTATAGCTATGGTTTTTACATGTTATCATGAATTTTATCCATGAATTTCCATGAATCTCGATTTTATATCATGTTTACATACAATTGTTGTTGTTATTAAACCTACATAGTTTGAATTATGCATGTTCGCTGATTTAAGCCTTAATTGGTGATCTTAGTATTGAAACCATGCTATTCTACATTTTAAAACTATCACTATGTTTAAACTATGAATTACAAGTGTTTGATGAAATACATAAAGGAATGAGTTTTGAATAATGACTACTTATCATGTCCTTAAGGTTTTAGCACGGTCTTGTTGTGATTGCTAACGAGTTCTGGGGTTATGAATACCCAAAAAATTAGTTATTTTCTTAGTTTTAGTATTTCAGAATAGTCTCAGATATATTAGAGTATTATTAGTCTTGTCAGTATATAATGTTAGTAAGTTCAGCTTAGTCAAGTAATTAGAGTCAGCTAAGTTGGGTGTAGGATTTAGCACTGAGAGAACCTAGGGATAGGGGATTACCTGCTAATTTAAGGTGTGACCTTTAGTAGTAGTCCCGGTATTCCAGAACTACGTAGCTAGCTTAGGTTAGAGATGTTAACCTGCTAGTTGAGGGTTGTCATATATCTTACTAGAGCACCTACTAGTAGAGGGTGACTCATTAGTCCTTTGGGACTTTATTTCAGTGGATCCACAAAGCCAGTATTAATACCTGTGGAACGGTACTGACACTTTTCCAACTGATGTCATTATTTGGACCCCAATTAGCTCATATTGGGGCATGTTGGTTAGATGAATGCTGCAACAGTCTCAGTCCAGTATTTAGTTTAGAGTTCAATATCCAGGCTTGCTTTACCAGGGCATACAATTATTTGTCATTCAGTATAAGTAGTACAGTATTTTAGTTTACAGATTACCCCAGTATCATGTCATATGCTTTGTCATGCATTCTTATATTTTACAGTTTTCTCGCATACTATACATAAGTTATCTTATGCTATATATCCACTCTGTTATTATTCCTGCATATGATCCATGCATACCAGCCTAACCTCATTTAGTGTACCAGTACATTTAAAGTACTGACCACATACTTATTTCTTACGCAATAATATCTCATAGCATAGGTTCAGACTCTCAGTCTCCTAACTGTACCTAGACATTCCAGTCTATTACCAACAGAAGCAATGGCGAGTCCTTATCCTTCAAAGATAATTCATCTTATATTCAATTGTGTCAACAGTTCAGTTATTTAGTTAGTTAGAGTTAGTTGGGGCTTGTCCCACCAACTCTACATTCAGTCAATTTAGAGGCTTTCAATTTAGTACAGACAAATAGTCATTTTTCAGTTGTTATTTTTAGTTTTATCAGTATTGATAGTATGTTTCAGATGATTTGAACTATGATCCAATATTGATTTTTAGCTGCTAAAACCTTATGGAATTTCCAATTAAATTTTGCACATGTTTTTTGTTATTTTTTTCAGTGCTTACAGCAGGTATCAGCATGGGTTAGATTTTGGTCCTTCGAGGCTATAAGCATTGTGTTGCATCCAGGATTTTTTCTCAGGGTATTATATGCAGCCTTCATGTACTTGATGAATAGGGTGTTCAATCAGTACTTAAACACATTGTCATAGTCTTAGTTGATGAAATCTTTGTCTATTCTCATAGTGAGAATGATTATGCATACCATCTGAGAATTGTATTGTAGACTCATAGAGCTCATTAGTTGTTTGCCAAATTTAGTAAATGTGAATTTTGGATAAGATCAGTAGCTTTCCTTGGCCATATTGTTTCCAGTGATGGCATTAGAGTTGACCCTCAAAAGACCAAAGTAGTGAGAAACTGGCTTAGATCCATCTCTCTATTAGATATCTTCAGTTTCTTGGGCTTAGCTAGCTATTACATATGGTTGGTTGAAGGTTTTTCTTCTATTTCATCCCCCATGTCTCTATTGACTCAGAAGAAAGACAAATTTTAGTGGTCAGATTCTTGTGAGAAGAGTTTTCAGGAATTGATGACTCGACTCACTTCCGCAACAATTTTGACTTTGCCAGATAGTTCAGATAGATTTATGGTTACTTTGATGCTTTTAGAGTTGTTATTTGTTATGTATTGATGTAAAGAGGTAATTTCATAGCCTACGCCTCTAGACAACTTAAACCCTATGAAAAAAATTATCCTACCCATGATCTTGAGTTGGCAGTTGTTGTATTTACCTAGAAAATTTGGAGGCATTATCTTTATGGGTTTCATGTTGGTGTGTTCACTAATCAGGAGAATATATGGTACGCGATTTCATAGAAAGATCTAATCCTTCATCAGAGTAGGTACATGGAATTATTAAAGAATTATGATATGAGTGTGTTGTATCATTCGGCAAGGCTAATGTAGTGGCAGATGCCCTTAGCAAGTTGTCTATAGCTAGTGTTGCCTATGTTGAGGAGGATAAGAAGAAGTTAGATAGTGAGGTTCATCAGCTTGCTATATTAGGTAATTTATTGGTTGATTCGGTTGAAGGTAGTGTATGGGTTCAGAATGGTTCAATATCTTCATTAGTAGCCAAAGTAAAAGAAAAGCAAGACAGAGATCCTTGTTTGATTAAGTTGAAGGAGGTTCTTAGAGAATAGAAAGTGGAGGTTTTATCCCAATGGGGAGATAGTGTGCTTTGTTGTCAGGGTAGATTATGTGTTCCATGTTTTGATGGCTTGAGATGGAAAATACTGGCAGAAGTGCATGGTGCACGATACTCTATCCACCCCGAAGCCACAAAGATGTATCGTGACTTGTGGTAAATATATTGGTGGAGTGGTATGAAGAGGGACATTGCAGAGTTTGTGGCTAAAGGAGTGGTATGAAGAGGGACATTGTAGAGTTTGTGTCTAACTGTTTAAATTGTCAGTAGGTTAAATTTGAACACCAAAGGCCTAGTGGTACACTATAGGAGTTAAGCATTCCCACTTGGAAGGAGGAGTTGGTGAACATGAATTTTGTGATAGGGCTGCCTCGTACATGTCATCGGCATGATTTGATTTAGGTTATTATTGATAGAATGATGAAGTCATCCCTTTTCTTACTAGCTCATACTTCGTACTCCACTAAGGATTATGCGAGGCTTTATATTAGAGAGTTAGTTATATTGCATGGGATTTTGTTGTTTATCATATCAGATAGAGGTACTCAGTTTACTTCACACTTTTGGAAGGCTTTTCATAAGGGTCTTGGTACCCAAGTTCATCTCAGCACAACTTTTCATCCTTAGACAAATGGTCAGGCAGAGAGGACCATTCGGACCATAGATAACATGTTGTGGGCAGGTGTTATTGACTTGAAGGATAGTTGGTGTTAGCCTCCAAGGTTTATATTTTAATACTGACAAACTAACAAGTTAATCCTTGCACGATATCAAAAGACAACTGATGAAGGAAGCCGACTCTAGAAAAGAAAGGACATCCAATCACAAAAAGATTAAAACATTCTAACAAGAATGGTAAATAGATCAAATATGCTGAAAAAAGAAGAAGAATCATCATCTCTCAATCACGGCAGAACGCGTGATCAATATCAATCAAAGAAACAATCAGAATCTAAACAAAAAAAGGAAGGACACAATTATTACATAAGACATCCATACTAACAGGAAAGAAAGATCATGGACATACCTAATATGGACGTGATCTGAAGCCATATATGGACAAATTTGATATGGACATATCAAATGGCTATATTTTCCAAAAAAGGAATCAATCTAAGTAAACAAGGAATCAATCTAAGTCCTTGATTGAGAAGAAATCCCTTAGGTTTCCTTATGAAGGGTAGCAACCAAAGACTATAAAAGGAGAAGACCAAAGACAGACAATCTTCACATAACTTCAAGGAGAAAATTCAAAGTGTCTCATTCTTAGTCTTACAAAGTTTTGTAACGTTAGTTTACAATTGTTATATAAAGAGTAGGATTGATTCATATTTGTAACATCAACTGAAGCCGTGTCACAAGACTTGAATAGCAAAATAAGTCTTCAGAACTTGTTTCCTATCGTTGTACTTGAACCAAACCTTTAATGATCTAAAGAAAATTTGAAACCCAAGGGGACTGGACATAGGCACTAGATTGGTGTGATGAACCAGGATAAATCCTTATGTTGCTTACTTTATGCTTTATTATTTACATGATTAACTGTGGAATTTTAATTTTGTTGTGAAGTATTTTGATCAGTAGGCAAGTCGACTATGAGGAGTCAGTTGTTGACTCACAGAAGAAAACTTTCAACTCACCTCCCTCTTAACTTTCAATTAGTATCATAGTAAAGTCTCAAAAATAGCATTGCCTACCCTTAAGTTAGCAAATATCAAATGGCCAATTATCAAATTATCAGTGCTCTTCTTCAGGATGGTTACTCATCTATAAGACCACCATACTTCAATGGACAACACTACTCTTACTGGAAATACAGATTTACTATCTCTGTCAAATCAAATGACTAACAAGCTTGGGTTGTAATAATAAAGGGTCCTAAGGTAATTCCTGGACTCAAGGAAAAACAAAAGGGCAAAGATAAAGAATCCAGTAGTATTGACATGGAAGATCTTAAAAAAAATTAATGTTACTAAAGAGTAGCAGGATGCAATTCAAACTAACGCACGTGCTATAAGTTTACTTTTGGGTGCAGTTAACAGAGAAGAATACGACAAGATCTTAATACATGAGATGACAAAATAAATATGGGACAAACTGGTGGTAACCTATGAAAAAACCACCAAAGTCAAGAAGTCAAAAATTTCTGCTTTTGTAAATAAATATGAGCTGCTCAAGATGGAAGAAATTAAGGATATGGAATCAATATTTGTTAGATTCAGTAAAATTGTGTGTGAACTAAAATCACTAGGGATGATATATCTACACAGCCTTCAAGTCTAGAAACTATTCATAAGTCTCCCAAAGAATTGGGAAACCAAGATTGTCATTCTAGAAGATGGAGATCTCCATAATAGGACATATGACAAACTGCGAGGTAACCTTATTGCTTATGAGGAAAATTATATCAATAGGTTTCATAAGGATGAAAAGATGAAACTAGTAGCTTTGAATGTTGCTGAAGAGGAGGACAGTTTGGAAGATGCTAATAGCGAAGGAATGACCCTCATCAATTGTAGAGTAAGGTAGATCATGAGATAGAGACAACAAGGATTCCAAGGAGGCAAAAGTAATATTCCATGATAAATAATAAATGTTGCTACCATTGTGGAAATCCTGGTCACTTCAAATAGAATTGTCCTGAATCAAAAAGAAGAATGTCCAGGATGAATCAAAACTTAGGAGACTTGAGTATTCACATTTAAACCGAAGAAGAGGTAGAAGCTTCAAATATGTGCTTCATGGCAATTGGTGAATCCAGCAAAGTAGGACTACATGATTGCTGTAATTGTAATACTCTTGAATATAACCTGGATATGATTACTAACAAACTTCCCCAAGAGAAGAAAAGTTGAGAAGCTAAATTTAAATAAAAACTCAAAAAGGAATGATGAAACTGGCAAATAGAAATTGAAGCATGTCATATTGAAATTTACCTACTTCATGAAGAACTTGATGATGCAAAAATAAAATAAAAAATTTTTAGGGCATCCCCAAGACACAGTTTCATAAGATTAAACTCGTTTAAAAACTATTTGAGTTCCCCGTCTGGGTTGTTTAAATCAGCTAAGAACTATTTCTCCTATCAAAGGCTCGCTGGTTTCTTCTGTGGAAAAAGAGGGAACAAATCCTACAGTTGCAGGCATAAGCCTAGAAATATATGGATTTGGAAGCCCAGAGAGAGTAAATCCAACCAACAAAGAACCAAGACCTCTTAGGTCCCTAAGCAGAATTAATCTCTTTATTTTGTAGGAACATGTCCACAGGATAGCTGGAGAGAAAATATTTTCACAAAAAATATGGCAGATTCAATGACAATTGTGGAAGAAAAAGTTATCCGAGTTGACTACACATCCTTTAGAGGCGACTCTCACAACTAAGACGTTTCATCTCCTGAGTATTTCTCTAAAATCATGACTTTGAAAAGAACGACCTTTGAACTGGAGTAGCATACATAACTCTAAAAATCTATTGTAATTAAATTCTCTTAATCTTAAGTAAATTACTTGGTTTTAATCTATCCCTTGAAATTTTGCCCAGAATGTGTGATAATTCTGTGTTAATAGTCTGTTTAAACTCTTCCTCCTCCCTTTATCTCTCTCTCTTTTCATTTAAAAATCTTCCCTTCACTCTCTCATACCCAAACCCTGATCAATAGAAAACATCTCCAAAAATTTATTTGATAGTCCTATCCCTCTTTTAGAATCCTCAAGTGAATCCTCAGCTAATCTTTTCAAGAGACGGTGACCCTCTCCTATCCGTATTTCTTTGGTAAAGAAAAACCATACAAATCCCTCTAACTTTATTTCTCAAGATAAAATGCACCAGTTTTGGACAAACCTCTCCAAAGAAAAGTTCTTTTCTTTAAAGAATCACTCCATAGTTCCTAGGCACATCATCAAACACAACCAACTTAAAGATGCCTCATGTAATGTCAGCCACTTTTTCAAATCTCAAGACCTGTCCTTGTTTTTTGACATTGTGGAACTCTAGATTTTGAGGACCCTATGAATGTTCTATTCCAATCTTAGTGTTTCCCCAGATAGTGGAGAGTTTGAGATTCTTGTTCTTAGCACAAGAATTGTCTTGAACAACTTTTTGTTTGAGAAAGTTTTTTATACTAAATTCTTTAGTGTAGTGCCTTTTATGAAAAATAACTGGCCTGAGGACTTTGAAGTGGGATTAGAGAATGACAAAAATTTTTTGTCGAACTCTGAATTTATTTCATCTAGCTTTGGTCCCCTATCTTTTTGCTTCAAATATGGCATTATGGCTCATATAATTGCCACCACTCTGATCCCAAGAAAAGGATTTCTAAGCAATATCATTTTTCGTGATGTTTTTGTCCTATACTGTCTGGTCAAAAAGATAAAAATTAACTAGACAACATAGTTTTGCAAGTGCATACTTGACAGCACAAGGAAAGCAAATGCTTCGGCTAGTTTACCATATTACTGCTTATCACTCAGATCTTTCTATAATACTTTATTGATCTCTCTGCCTACCCACCTATATATGTTTTTGCAACTTATGATTCAAGAACCTTCATAAGCATAGGCTATGTCCTAGTGGAAGATGAATGGTGTAGAAAAGAGTTAGCTCGATCGAAGAGTAAGCCTCCAAAGGTAAGTAACTTGTATCTAACCCCTCTGTTTCCTTGATGAAAGAACTTGAAAAGTTCAAGCAGCGGTTCAAGGCTATTGAGGAAGGTATCATGCAACTCCAAGAGTATAATTCCAAGATCTTGGACCTTGGAAAAAGTAGAAGCTCTAATAAAAGTATGGTCCAGCTGGGGCTAGATAGCATAAATAAGGAGTCAAGCTATTCTCTCGAGTACTCTCTTACATGGACTATTTGAAATCCCAAGTCTCTTCCTCGAATGATGATCTAGTTGTCTGCTTTAAAAACTCCTACTCTTCCTTTGTAAAAAATGTTAGAAAGTCATATCGCAGGTTTTTTTTAAACATACATAATACTCTTACCTATTTTCTGGTGAAATACTGAATTATGAACTTTTCATTCAAAAGAAGTTCCTGTCCCTTATATCCTTAGATTGTAAAAATGATTTTTTACCTTTTTTGATAATTTGTTTTTCTATGCTTGGTAATAAATATCATGGTTATCAACGGCCTATATGATTTCATCCCTCTCTGCCTGTATGTGTTGTTTTCATTTGTTGCTATTTCTTTTTTACTATGCAAAAAGAGGGAGAAACACAGGAAAGCACCCATCAGTTAGCTAGAACAAGTTGACTGCTAACATACAAAGGTTGATTAGGAAAACATAGAAAAACCAAGATGATCATAAGTAAGAGAGAGCAAAGTCAAAATAATCAAGGTGATCATAATTTAGGGGGGGAAGTCAGAGTAAACTTTGATCGTGTAAAAGCCAACTGATGGTTACAAAGCTAGGGGGAGCAAGTAGACTAACAGAGAAGTAAACTGATGTTTACTCATGGTTTTCATTATAAAAAAGGGGAGATTATTATCCTGCAAGGTTTATATTTTAATAATGACAAACTAACAAGTGAATCCTTGCAGAATATAAAAAAAACACTGATAAAGGAAGCTAACTCTAGAAAAGGTAGGACATCCAATTGGAAAAAGATTATGGCATTCTAACAAGCATTGCTAATAAATCAAATATACTAAAAATAATGAGAATCATCATATCTCAATCATGGTAGAAAAGGAGATCAATATCAATAAAAGAATCAATCAGAATCTAAACAAAAGTAGGAAGGACATAATTATCACATAAGGCATCCAAACTAAAAGAAAAAAAAGATCATGGACATATCTAATATTGATGTAATTCAAAGCCATATATGGTAATATCAAACAACTATATTCCTCATTCAAAGATTCAATCAAAGTCCTTGATTGAGAAGAAATCCCTTTTCCTTATGAAGGGTAGAAGCTGAACACTACAAAAGGAGAAAACCAAAGAAAGACATTCTTCATGCAAATTCAATGAGAAAATTTAAAGTCTCTTATTCTTATAAAGCTTTGTAACATTAGTTTACTATTGTTATATAAAAGTAGGATCGATTCATCTTTGTAACATCAACTGAAGTTGTGTCATAAGATCTGAACAACAAAATAATTCTTTAAAAATTAATTCATATCATTGTACTCGAACAAAATATTCATTGATATAAAGGAAATTTAAAAGCCAAGGGGACTTGACGTATGCCCTAGATTAGTGTGCCGAACTAGGATAAATCTTTATGTTATTTACATTATGGTTTATTATTACGTGCTTAACTGTTTAAGTTTAATTTGGTTCTGAAATGTTTTGATCTGTAGGAGAGTCGACTATGAGGATTCAGTAGTTGACTCATAGAGAAAAATTTCAATTATCCACCCTCTTGATATTCAGTTGGGATGACCACTTACCTTTGATTGAGTTTGCCTATGATAATAGTTATAAATCCAGTATTCAGATGGCTCCATTTGAGGCTCTCTATGGAAGGAGATGTAGATCTATTATTGGTTTATTTCAGATAGGTTAAGTTGATTTAGTAGGGCCAGATTCAGTGTTTGAGGTAATGGAGAAAGTTCAGTTAATTCATGAGAGGCTGAAGACAACCCAAAGTTGTTAGAAATCTTATGCTGATGTAGGGAGAAAAGATATTAAATTTGATGTTGGTAACTTGGTTTACTTAAAGATTTTGCCTACGAAAGAAGTGAAGAGATTTGTAATGAATGGGAAACTTAGTCCCCTCTATGTTGGCACATTTAGAATCTTGAGGTATTTTGGAAAGGTTGCTTATGAGCTAGAGTTGCTTGCAGATTTAGCGTCTGTAAATCAAATGTTTCATTTTTCCATGTTAAAGAATTGTATTACTGATTCAGTTGTGTTTGTTCCTTTAGAGGATATGGATGTTATGGATAGTCTTTCCTATGAAGAAGTCCCAGTAGATATCCTTGATTGTCAAATTCATAGGCAAAGGAATAAAGAAGTTCCCTTAGTTAAAGTATATTGGTGGATTCAGTCTGTTGAGGAAGATACTTGGGAAGCAGAAGATGATATGCGAACCAAGTACCCTCATCTTTTCTCTCCAAACCCAAATACAACTTAAGGTAAGGATTTTTCTCAAATTTACTCTTCCACTCTCAGTTTCAGCTATGTAAGCAATTCCATGTCATTTCATGCATTTTCGAAACTAGTTCAGTCCATGTATCATTCTTCAGACTCAGTTATGTAATCATGTTCCAAGTCATGCATGTACAACATATGATCTTAGTTGCCTTAGTATTCTCAGTATACCCAGTCTCATTTGAGGACGAATGTTCCCAAGGGGAGATATTTTAATACCTCACAAATTTTCTAGTCTCGGGATAATATACGACTTGTCCCACGAGTTGTGATCCAGCACACGAGTCATATATTGAATTTGTACCTAAGTCAGTGTAGCATGGTGAACATTCTTTTACAAGTGTGACTTGACCTCTATGAGCTATCAAAAGGGGTATGAGTCATGGAAATCCATTCATAAGGACATTAGCGTAGGTTCCTTGAGGTTATGTTTAGCTTACGAGAGGAAGACTGCTAGATGTATGACCTCTTACAAGTTGTAAGTATGACTGGTATCCTGATCAGTGAAGTATCCAAGAATAAATCTTCATCTTTTGATAGCTTTATAAGTTAATTGGATGTATATTAAGTCCACAAATAGCTTCTATCTTATGAACAAGTCGAAATATCCTTTAGCGATTGAGTTCTTATGAAGAAGATAACTATAGTCTTATTCAAATGATCATAACTTCTATTCTATGAAGGATTTATGACTCAAGTCCTCCCAATAAATTTATAATTGAATTATCTTTCCAGTGATACCAACTTTGCCTCAATCCGATATCGGGGTGAAAACCTATGGCAAAATTAGTGAAGCATTGTCAAAGTTGCCAGTAGGGTAAAACTCAAGGTACGACTCGTACCCAGACGATACGAATCGTCATGGGGAGTCATACCCACAATAGTAGGGGTCGAAATTTGAGATATTGGTTACAACTCAAGGTACGAACCTTACCCAGAATATAAGAGTCGTACCCAAACACATCGGGACTACTCCCAGACGATTTCCAAATGATTTTAAGGGGATTTTTGGTCCTTTTACTTCTTATAGCTCCTACCCATGACTTATAACTCTCAAAGAAACCTACTTTCTCTAAAAAATAAAACACTTAGCATGTTAATATCCTTTCCCTTTCTCAATAACAACAACTAGGGTTTCTTAGAGTCAAGATCAACTACAAGGATTCTTCCCTAAAACTTCTACAACAGGTATGTGGGATGTTCGTCCATGGATCCCTTTCATCCATGGAGCCCAAAAACCCTCTTTTGGTTTAAATTATGAGTTTATATATGTTCAATGTAAAATAACTCTATGAATCTATTATTAATTTAATTACAAGTTATGTTTACAAGTGTGTTCAAGTGGAATGAGTCATATCATGTTTTGAGGGTTGCTATTCCCGTGTCATGTTTAATTAATTTGAGGATAAATTCCCTTAACTATGCTTTTATCCATGTAATATAGGTTTCCTCTCATGTTTAAGATACTCCCATGTTCAATATTATGATTCTCACATGTTTAATGAAAAGTCTATGCTTTGGGTATTTGAACCATGATTCCTATACTATTGTTTTAAGTATTGATATCGTGCTTTATAGTCATTCAGCACTGGCGGGTTATGAACACCCGATATCTATGTATTTATTTGTATTTCAGATCTTCCATGTAATGATTTTAGTCAAACCATAAATAGTACTTTTTACTCAGTTGCTATGATCATGATTAGTAAAATGAGTTGATATGTTCACTCGAACTTGAGTCAGTACTAGTGTCAGTTCAGTTGGGAGTAGGATTTAGCACTGAGTGAGTAAAAGGATGGCGGTTCCCTCATTATTTTAGGCAAAGTTGCAAGTATCATTCCCTATATTCTAGAACTATGTAGCAAACGTAAGATATGAGGAGTCACCCATCAGTTTAGGCTTGACTTCCTCTAAAGGGTCACTCGTCAGTTTAGGCTTGACAACCTAGTCCTTTGGGACACCAATTTAGTGGATCCACACAACCAGTGTTAGTACCCGTGCTACGGTATTGACACCCCTCGAACTAGGGTTACAGGTTAGGCCTCGATTAGATCAGATTGTGACATATTGATTATATGATACCTCCCAAGTCTTAGTACAGTAAGCAGTATATTTTAGTCCAGGTTTGCATGACCAAGTGTACAGAATAACAGTTATTCAGGTATACAGATTTTAGTTATTTAGTTTACAGATTACTTTAGAAATATGTTTATACTTGTTCTTGCATTTTCAAATATTACATGTTTATGCATTCATGCTCAGTTACTTTATGCATTTCAGCCAGTCCTCATCGCATATACTAGTACATTCAAAATACTTACATCATATTCTTGTTTGTGCTATGATGTTTTATATCATAGGTTCGGAGGCTTAGTTTCCCGACTGCAGTTAGACAACCCAGCATCGCTCAACAGTCATAGTAGTTAGTCCTCATCCATTAAGGACAAATTATCTCTTATTCAGTTATTATAGTATTTTCTTACATTCAGTCAGTTGAAGTTAGTTGGAGGCTTGTCCCATGAACTCCTCAAATAGTTTAGAGGCTTAGACATTCAAATAGTCAGTTAGATAGTTAGTCAATTTTTATTAGTCTTATCAGTTGTTTAAGCTAGACAGTTTTATTTTCAGTATTCTCTTAGATGTTTCAGACTTGTGATTGATTCGGTATTTAGGTATTAAGATTTATATTACCTTCTCAGTTTAGCTTCCACACATGTGTTATGTTAATATTGTATTCAGTGCTCAAAACAGGTACCAGCTCATGGGTTAGTTTGCGGTCAGTTGTGACCATAAGCACCGTTGTCGCTATTATGGGGTAGCCTCGGGTCATGATAGAGACCCTACGACTCATGGGGTCCATTCGTCATTAACACAAAAACCATTTGGGGTATACAGTAGACATCCTATAATTTGAAACCAATGACCCATAATGAATACTTGTGACTTGTAGTTAGCTACTCGTACTCAGAACAAAACTCAGCCACACACACATTGTTTAGGCTATGATTGGTGCCCAAAGACCCATCAAGACTCATTATGTCTCATAAGGAGAGTCTTAGTTTGGATAGTAAGAATAAAATTTTAGAAATTTTCAAGGACCAAAAACTCGGGGTGTTGCATTCTCCCCCCTTAGGATCATTCATCCCAGAATAATCGGTCAAGGTATCTTTTGGCACGATTTAACACAAAAATGTGCCCACACTCACCTTTAACAATGATAGAGAACAAAGATGTTAAGATCACACATACCTTAAGAATGATTTTCTAGAATAGAGGATAAGAATGGATACTTAGACTTCATTTCCTCCTCGGCTTCCCAAGTAGCTTCCTCAAACTATTGGTTTCTCCAAAGGACCTTTACAAAAGCCATATTCTTTATCTACACTCAACGGACTTGCTGATCTAAAATCTCCATCGGGACTTCCTCATAAGAAAAGTATTCTGAAATGCCCACACCTTTTACAGGAACAACTAACAAAGGTAACCCACAGACTTCCTCAACTCAGTCGGAGCCATTCAGTAATGAGGGATATAAATAGGTCGAGTGTCTAGAAAAAGATCAATTTTAAAATCTATTTCTCTATTGGGAAAAATAACAGGAAGATTATCAGAGAACACCTCAAGAATTTCATACATTACAGGCACAGTCTACAAATAAGGACCTTCAGATCTAGAATCTTTAACATGCACTAAATGATAAAGGAAGCCCCTAAAAACTATTTTTTCGGCTCTAAGATATGATATGAAATGAACCTTTTCTTAGGTACTAGGGAACTACCTTCCTACTCGATCATCGGATCATTTGGTAAATAGAAATGGACGTTTTGTGTCCAACAATAAAGAGATGCATAGCATGAATACAACTAATCCATCCCTAAAATCATATTAAATTCTAACATGTCCAACTCTATCAAATCCACTAAGGTCTCCCTACCATACCCTAATTTTGACTAGCGAAACTTCTTATTATAACTTTAACTCATCTCAACCTGCTTCTTCTTTTCCTCTTCGACATGTTGCATGTGCATCACCAATTTGGAGATGTCTATGACCCTATTCAATAGAGCATAGTTGCATTCAAACACAAATTCATGGGGCAATCCCAAAGCAAATATCCTAATCTGATCTCTCATAGAGGACACTAACTCTGGAGCATAATGAGATAGCTTGTGAAACTTCAAAGCATACTCATTTACTGTCATACGGCCTTACTTAAAAATTATAAATTCCCCAGCCTTCATCTCCCTCAACTCTTGAGGAAAGAAGCGACTAATAAAGAAACTAGAGAAATAATCACACAAAGAGGACTCACCATCATCACCCCTAGACTGTTCCCACTCCTCATAACACTAATACACCACATCCTTTAACTAGTAAGTAGGGAACTCTAAACCCTCCACATTGGTAGCATACATGATACAAAAAATCTTTTCCATATCATTAATTAAATTTTGAGGATCTTTCTCAACTTCTGAACTAATTAATTAGAAAGACTTCACCTTATAAATTGGCCGACTCTAGTGGCCTAGAAGGATGGAGTAACAAAAGAAACATGCTCAGTCATAGAGGCCACCAACTGGGTAAGCAAATGAATCGATTAGAGAAACTCAATATTAGGGATGCTAGTTTGGGGTGTCTGGGAAGGGATAGGGGGAAGTAATGGAGCTTTACTAGGGCAATCAAAAGAAGAGACCCTAGACAGGATCTTAACTCCTTGAGTAGGATGAGCTTCATCCATATTATTCTCAGACGGGATAGAAGAGTTTCTGCCAAAATCAAATCTTCTAGGATGTATGATCTTTAAAGGAAAAATAGGGGGGATTAGAGGAGATTAAAGACCTTAGACTCTATAGATTAAAATAGAATAAAAAGCAAGGGAAACACACCTAAATACCTTTATCCTCTCCATTATAAGTGTGTGTGCTACTCACCTATAAATGAGACTCTATTTGACATGATTTTATGGACACCCAATGACACCAAACCTAATAGCTAATACAAACTTTGTCACAACCCAAACCACGGCCTGGTCATGATGGGTGTCTCAAGACCACTGTGGATTGAAGACCACTCCTTACACCTAGCTAAACAACACAATATCCTCAATATTGGATAAATGATGAATATATAACAAGATAGCATAATAATAAACTTAATGATATTAAAATCATGCCTATAATCGATAACTGGTAACTGACCAAACAACCTACCAACATCTTGTAAGTCCACAAGAATCCAACAAAGCCTTCTAAAAAAAAATAAAAAACTAGTCTTGGTCGAGACATGTCCCCGACTCTGATAATGACAATGATAATTAATGAAAATAATAACTCTTAATTCAAATCTATTATAAGAACTGATGAGATGTCTAAGACTTTAGGAGAATAGTGTCTCACCACTTTATCACAATAAACTGATGAACCAAGCTGATCTATCTAACTTTGTGTAAGTAAAGTAGAATTATTCCATGTGCCTGCATCGTGTGAGGATACAACTCGGAGATGGTTAATAGGTTGAACACTAGCATGAAACTCAAGGATAAGGATAACATAATATCATGATTATTAGTTCAAAATTATTCAAATATAATACACATAATCAAATATATATATATATATATATATATATATATATATATATATCACATGGAAGAATAGGGAACAAGGATTAATATGTACTTTAAAACTTGAGGTTGGATTGTGTAGCTCAACCGTTATAACATAAGAAGGCACCCACGGGCAATATGGACCCAGCTCTCCTCAACAGGTAGGTCCCTAGTGCATGTGGCCGCATGAACTAGAGAGTATACATATGTATTTATGGGGGACTCGAACCTCCCAAAATATCAAGGTGAATTAAGAACCCATTCATGTAATATAATATGAGGGACTCAAACCTCTAGATCATATGATAATAATAAGGGGGAATCGAACCGCCCAATCATTTAAACTCTCATATCGGCAATCACAGTTTCCATTAGAGATCCCTCAAGACCTCCACTTTAATGAATCAGCTATGCAACCCTTATTAAAGCCCAATTAAAATAATTTTCAAACATTCCTAATCATTGAACCATGATGTACGTTTAGGCATACATTGTTGGTATCATCATACTACACTTTTAAGGTAATATCAACATGTTGTGATGGTTTCATAACTTAGGGAATATTTATAGCCCCCTTAGTTCAATTATACATTATCTTAGAGATTTACACAACATCATAGGGGTGGCAAACGGGCGGATGGAATTGGATTTGGATGGGTTAAATATGAATCGAGCAAAAATAGTTTGGATTGCAATCCGCCGATATAAATATGGGTAAATATGGATTTGGTCAAATATGGATTGGGTAAAAATGGTTCCAACCCACTTTAAGTCCTAAAGTCAAAAACTTAAAACTACTATACCATATCAACTCAAATTTTTTTTTGTTTTTTGTTTAGTTTTTTTCTTTCTCTCATTTATATGTAGCCTCTAGTTTTATTTTTTATTTTTTTTATTTTTTTCATTTATTTTTTCTCTCTCTTCTATCTCTACCCTTTGCTTCTATTTATTTTTACTTTTTTTTCTTTTCTTTTTTAGTCTCCTTTTTTTCTATTTTTTATTTTGTTTTATTTTTACTTCTTTCTCATTGTTTTTCTTTTTTGATTGTATTTTATATTTTATATTTTTTTACTTTCAAAGAACATGACTAAGTCGAGTACAAATTATGGATGATGACTGAAATATCATAACCATCGAGTATATTTGTATTTACCATCATGTTTTTCTTTTTCCTTTTCTCCCTTTTCATTATTTTTTTAATTTTTTTATTTTTTTCTTCAATTCTTTCTTTAGTCTTTTTTTCTATCTTCTATCTCTAAGTTCTACCTTTTTTTTTTTTTTTTGCTATTTTTGGTTTTCTTTTTTTTTTTTATAATAACGAAATTATCCTATTGATTTATATTTGCCCAACATTTACCATTTGTGTAAGTACACTTAAGTGGACTCCACCTAATTGATAAAATAGAATAAAGAAAAACATGTAAGAAATGGGTAAAAAATAAGTGGAAAAAAATAAAAAATGAAAAAGAAAAAAAAGTAAATTAAAGGAAATAAAAGAAAAAATAGTAAATGAAAGGAAAGAGAAAGAAAAAACAAAAAAACTGGAAAACAAAAAAAAAGAAATAAAAGATAGCAAAAAATAAGAACAAAGGAGTGAGACTATGAATTAAATTTAATTGATAAGAGTTGCTATAAATTGTATATGCTAAATGGAATAATTAGAAGCTTAAATTAATTAACCAATATAGGTCTCAAGCGAATATGAATGATCAAATAAAAATGAGGAAGGGGAAAACAAAAAGAATACAAAGAAAAAAGAAAAAAATAGATGAAAAATGTGAAAGAAAAAAAGAAATTATGAGAAACAAGTAAAAAATGAAAAAAATGAAAAACCAAAAAAGTAAATTAAAGGAAAAGACAAAGAAAAAACAAAAAAAAACTAGAAAAGAAAAAAAAAACTAAAATTTTAAGCATGGGTGGGTGATCTCTATGTTTAAATGGGTACCCATTTTGTCCATATTTGTATGAGCTTTTAAAATGAGTTGAATTTCATATTTACCCATTTGAAATATGAGTGATCTAATTCAATAAATATGGATTAAATGGACTCTTTTCACAAATATGGGCTGAAATTGCCAGCCCTACAACACCATTAGGCTCAATTTCAAAATCATTATGCTTCATTGACTTTTCACATTATGCAATAGTTAAAAAGTAGTTCAATATGCATATGTTTCATATTCAAAGCCAATTTCAAAATTTGGGGTAGAGGTCATAACTATTTTAAAAGTCACAAATGGGGGAAAGTCACAAACCCCTAGTTTATTTCCTATATTCAAGCATCAAATGGATTTTAAACAACCATTTCAATATATCCCATCTAGGTACAAACATAAAATATCATATAAAGAATAGTTATTCAAAACCCTCAACCCATGTTTCAAAAATAACATCAATAACCATATGAACAATGCTTTAAAACACATTATTTTAATAAATTAGAAATTTAGAAAGAGTAACATGCATTAAATACTCAAGATTATGGAGATAATTCAACCGATAAAACTCTCCTTGATCTACTTCTTAGAAACCCTAAGTTTGATGCTTGAGAGACTTGACAAAAAAAAAGAATGGTTGGAGTGTGTTATCGATGAAAACAGGGCCCCAAGTATGTTTATAGTTCATGGTTAATATTGTGATAGGATGAAAATGTTAAAAATAACCCTATTAAAAATCTAGAAAAACAATCATCAGTCATTACTAGTCTCATGACGACTCATCACATCAGTGTCACCTGGCACACACACTGCCAACCTTATGACTCATATACCATAACCTATAGTAATACCCTATAACTCGTATGGTCCAGTCATAGTCAACACAGAAACTATTTAGGGTATACACTAGACATCCTACAATTTAAACCCAATGATTCGTAATGAGTACTTATGACTCATAGTAAGTCATTCGTACTTAGAATAGAACTCAGCCACACACACAATATTTAGGCTATTATTGGATCCCTAAGACCCATCAAGACTTTATATGACTCATAAAGAGAGTCGCAATCTAGACAGTAAGGATAAAATTTTAGAAATTTTCAAGGACAAAAAACCTGAGGTGTTATAAGAGAAGTTCCTTAGTACCATAAGTGAAGTTTATTTACTATCTTAGATAGTAGAAATGAGTTTCTAAAGGGTGTTTGTATCATCTTAATTAGGTTAAGTATTCTAGCTCTGAAATTCCCTCTATGACATCTATCCCTGTGGTTAATGAGTTTTCTAAAGTGTTTTCCAATAGTTTTCATAGGATTCCTCATGATAGAGAAGTAGATTTTTGGATTGGTCTTCTAATGGATACCCATACCATTTCTATTCACCCATATAGAATGGCTCCAGCTAAATTAAAAAAAAGTAAATGAGCAGTTAAAAGATCTTCTTTATATAGGTTTCATTCATCCTAGTATTTTTTGGGTTATCCTATACCTTTTATGCAAATAAATATGGGTCTCTTTGTATGTGTATAGATTATCAGAATTTAAACAATGTTATAGTGAAAAATAAGTATCTTTTCCATATTATTGATGACCTTTTTGACCCGCTTCAGGGTGCTAGGTATTTCTTTAAGATTGATCTTTGTTTAGGATACAATCAGCTGATAGTTAGGAAGCTTGGTATTCCCAAAACTATTTTTTAAACTTGACATGGGCCATTATAAGTTTTTGGTAAGGTTATTTGGGTTGACCAATGCTTCAGTTGCTTTCATAGATCTTATGAATTTGGTGGTCAGGTAGTTACTATATTTGTTTGTTATAGTCTTTATTAATGATATCTTGGTGTACTCTAAGAGTAGGAAGGATCATGCCAATTACCTATGGATTGTGTTGCAAATTTTTAAGGACCAGAAATTATATAAAAAATTTTCTAAGTGTGAGTTTTGGGAAAGTGTTGTGACTTTTATCAGGCATGTTATTTCTAGTAAGGGGATCAAGGTAGATTCACAAAAAGTTGAGGAAGTTAAGAAATGACCTAGACCCACGACTCTAATAAAAATTAAGTGCTTTTTGGGATTGACTGGGTATTATAAGAGGTTTATGGAGAGTTTATTATCTGTTACTACTCTGATGAAGAAGTTAACTCAGAAAAAGGTTATACTTTTATGGTCCGATGCTTGTTTAGGTTAGTTTTGAGAAGTTGAAGGATAATTTGACTTCTTCACCAGTTTTGACACTGCCCGAGGGTACTGATGTATATGTTGTGTGTTGTGATGTGTCCTGTGTGGGATTGGGTTATGTTTTGATGTAGCACAGTAAGGTTGTTGCCTATGCTTCTAAGCAGCTTAAGGTTCATAAAAGAAATTACCAGACTTACAATATAGAGTTGGCGGTTATGGTTTTTCCTTAAAGATTTAGTGCCATTATTGGTATGGGATGTATATGGATATTTATTCAGACCACAAAATCTTGCAGTATGTATTTACACAGAAAGAATTAAACCAAAGGCGGAGGTGGTGGGTCGAATTTCTTAAGGACTATGACTTGAGCCTTCACTACCAATTAGGTAAAGCTAATATTGTTATTGATGCTCTTAGCAGGTCGTATATAGGGAGAATATCTCATGTTGATAAAGAGAAAATAGGGTTGGTAAAGGATATTCATAAGTTGGATAACTTAGGAGTTCATCTCTTGATGATGATGTAAAGGAGAAGTAGGCTTTGGATCCCATACATTTATAGATTAAGAATGATGTGGATCAATAAAAGGTTATGGATTTTTAGAATGGGGAAGATCACATCTTGAGGTATTACGGAAGGTTGTGTATTCCTGATGTTGATGGGTTGTGGGAAAGGATTTTAACTGAGGCTAATAAGTCTAGATATGCAATTCATCTAGGTTCAACTAAAATATATCATGACTTAAAGGAAATCTACTGGTAGGATACTATGATGAGAGATGTGGTAAATTTTTTTGTCAAGTGTATGGTTTATCAGCGAGTCAAGGTTGAGAATTTGAGGCCTGGTGGCATATCTCAAGAGATAGAGTTTCCTATGTAGAAATGGGAGATGATTAATTTGAATTTCATTAATGGGCTTCAGTGGTCTTGCAACCAATATGATTCTATTTGGGTTATTATATATAGAATGATCAATTCTGCTCACTTTTTTCCTGTGAGTACTAACTACTCAGGAGAGGATTATGCTAAGTTGTTCATTTAGGAGATAGTTAAGTTGCATTAAAAAATGGTTTCTATCATCTTAAATTGAGGTACCTAGTTTTTGTCTCACTTCTGGCCTTTATTTCAAAAAGTTTTGGAAACTCAGGTGAACCTTATCATTGCTTTCCATACTCAAACGGATGGACAAGCTGAACAGAATATTCAGACTTTGGAAGATATACTAAGTTCCTGTGTGATTGATTTTAAAGGCAGTTGGGTTGACAATTTTTATCTCATTGAGTTTTCTTATAACATCAATTACCATTCTAGCATCAAAATGGCCCCTTTTGAGGCTCTCTATGGTAGAAGGTTATCCTATTGGGTGGTTTGAGGTAGGTGAGACTTAGTTGTTTATACCTAACTTGGTTACCAAGCTATGGAGAAGGTGAAAGGCATTATAGAAAGACTTTAGACTTTTAAAAGTTGGCAAAAGTCTTATAAGGATGTGAGGCAAAGGGAGTTAAGAGTTTAAAGAAAGTGATCGGGTGTTCTTTAAGGTTTCTTCTATGAAAGTAGTTATGAGGTTTGCGAATAAGGGAAAGCTCAGTCTTGTTACATTGGTCCAAATCAATTTGTAAGGATAATTAAGAATATTGCTTATAAACTAGATTTACCAGCGAGTTTGGCATCTATTCATCTTGTTTTCCATATGTCTATGCTGAAAAAGTATATGGGTGACCCTTCTTTGAGAGTTCCTATTGAGGAGGTTGGTATGATGGATCCCTTGTCGTAAGAGGAAGTTTCGGTTGAGATAATGGATAGGCAAGTTTATAGTTTGAGGACAAACGCTGGAAGAAGCTACATAGAAAGCTAAGAAAGATATGAGATCCAAGAACCTATTTTTGTTCCCAACATTGAATGAAAATGCTTAAGGTATGATTTTCATTCTCCCTCTTATCGTGCTTTTAATTTGTCTTTAGATTCTACTACATTTTTGCTATTATCATGCTAGAAATGTCCTAACATCTTATTCGAGGATGAATGATACTAATGGGGGGATAATGTAAGACCCTACAAAATTTTAGTGAATTTATTTTGACCCTTCCAGGTGTGTAATTACAAATTTTGACTTGAATTTTTTTATGGTGTGTTAAAGGGGTGTTTTGGGAAAGTTTCAAAATCATTGAAAGATGTTCGGGTCCATTTAGGGACTCTGAGGTAGTGAGCCTCCATGATAGTAGCATTTCATGCCATTTAGACATTGTGATAAGGGTGTGGCATGGAGGCTAAGCTCCACGATAGTTGTGTTCTATGCTGCTATTTAATTTTCATCCAATTTTTATTTTTTTCACTTGGGGTGAGAAGATTTTGGTCCTTTTACCCTTTACATAACTTTAAACATCCAATAAATCCATTTTCTTTATTTTTCAATAATCAAACACAGCTATTCTTTTCTCTAACTCTCAACCCAAGAAAGCTCAAGGGTTTTTCAAAAGCCAATACTCCGGGCTTCAAACGCTGAATTGTTTTCAATTTCTTGTATATTTCAGGCATGTATCTCTTTTCCTAGTTGGAATTTTTCATTATGGTATTTATTTAATTATCATTCATGTGATTTGAATTGATCGGTCGAAAGTGGGTTGAGGGTTTTTTATAGTTATTACTTCAATGGCTACATGGTTATAATGATTGGAATGGGAAACATGGGTTTTCCAAAATTGTTGAATTTTTTCCTTGGAACTGGCATTAACCTCAACGTACTTTGTAATTGGTTTTAAATATTAATAATCATATAGTTTAACTTACCTTTGAAATATTGCATTATATTAATGTATAATTGGATAATGGAAATGGTTTATGGAATGCCCTTTGTGGCAATGGTTTGGAATTTAAATGGAACTGGTAAGTCTAAAGATTATACTAACTGAATGACATAATTGAATTAACTTGAAATCATATTAGTATGACGACCAAGTTGGTAAATGCCTTAATAAATTGCTCCTAGGTTAATATTTTGATTTATGTGAGAACTATTTTTATTTAGGGGTAAAGGGAATTATTTAGCTCACCATGATGGTGTAGTCCCGAGAGGACCAACACTAGAAACCACGTTTGCTAACGTGGGTATTTATATGATTGTGTGTCTAGATACACACTATATTTTTGATGGCTATTGCCTTGGTGTCTTTAGCCTTTCCCAGATTTTATTGGTTCATGCAGCTAACAGGCACTGGAACCCTTACATTAGGGGAAGCTGGACCAATATAGCCCATGGGTGCCTCGTATGTTTCCAAGCTAGGAAATGAATTAGTTCTCCTACGTATGAAAACTCATATCCTATAATTCATATTTGAGTACATGATTTACAATGAGTATCCTAGAGATAATATAGCTTATGGTGTGTTAAGCATGCTCATGTGAGTCACTCAGAGTAAGGCAAGCTAATAGCTTTTGGATCCATCAAGTTTTAGTGTGTGATTCTGCAAGAGTGACCTTTGAACGAGGATAACTTGATTTATATGTGAAATTTTGGAATATTTAGACCCACTAAATTGTAGAGAATCGAATTAGCTTTCCAACAATTCCAATTTTATAAAAATCCGACACCCGAGCAAGAAGTTATGGCCCTGCAAAGTAGGAGTGTGACGCATAAACAATCGGACATAGCTATTGGAACAAGTGTGCGACAGGTTGTGTGGTGCACACCCTCAAGTGTGCTATATAATGTGAGATGTACACCTTAGCTTATGCGATAGGATGTGCGGCGTACACCTTAGCATGTGCGATGAGGTATGCGACGCTCACTTATGATTTCAGCCACGAAAAAGACTTAGTTTTTGAGTTATTTTGAGGATAAGTAAGTCTTTTAAAACTCCTTACACGTCCCAATACTTAACCTCATGAAATTTATAGCTTCTAATCACATTACAACCCTATTAACATCTTAAGTTCATTATCCAAGAGCACAAGAAGGAGAAAAACTACAAGGGTTGCATAATCAACCTTGAAGGTCTAATCTTTCAACAATTTCATTGCCATTAAGGTATGTGTAGTGTTCATTCACCGATCCCTTTCATTCATTCAGTTCAAGAATCAATCTTTGATTATAAAATCATGAATGTTTTGTGGTGATATGGTTGTATTCAAGTTGTGTTATAGAGTGGGAATTTGATGAACTTCCTGGAAGATTGTGATCATATAGTTGGAACCCATGAATTTGGGTGGATTATAGTGGTGTAAGTTTGTGAATACACCTATTCCTTAAAGAGTGCATGTAAGGTGTTTGATAAAATACCTAAGAGACTATAAATCATGCATTATAGTAAAATTGTGACTAAGTGAAGGATTCATGATAGGCCTCTATGATTCAATGTCATCCATGTTGATAATGTGTCTTGTGAACACTGTTGGATTACTCATGAACTAGTCTGATGGAATTATGCTATGCTTAATTGCAAAATCCACTCATGTACAAGATATAGAATACCCATGTACTTCATGAAATTCCCCAAGTTATGATATTATGGATTGTGGTTGTAATATGTAATGAGCATGATATTGAAAGCTATGCAAGTATATACATGTTGTATGAAATTCCCTTCCATGAAATAGATTGTTGAGAACCATGCTTAGTATGAAATCCCTTATTTATGATATTATGGATTATGGACTCTACTCTTATGATCAAGTCAGTCATGTGTGTCAGTTTCCTTCGATCGAGTCCTGGGGGTACTTGTACTCGAAAAATATAGTTGTGTGCCTAGAGCCATGTCATCTTTTCACGATACTCTCAGTCAAGTCATGATCTATAGAAATCAGCCAGTCATGTGACTCAAGAAAACTCAGTAATCTCAGTAGTTCAGTATTCTCATTAAGCTCAGTGCTCAATAACCTCAGTAATCATAGTAAATATCAGTAATTTTAGTACTCTTAATCAGTCCTCAGAACTCATTATATTCTATCCATCATCGGAATCCAGTAAACTCAGTTTTAGCTTCGCTAAATAATACCACTAATATCAGTTCAGTTAATTAGTTCAGTTAAGTTATTTAGTTCAACCCAGTTATTCAGTTCAGTGTCTTTCAGATAGGAGTAGGTTTCAGCACTGAGCGAACCTAGGGGTGGGGGATCACCCGCTAGAATAGGACTGACATCCCTAGAAACAATCCTTAAGTTCCAGAACTACGTTGACAGCATAGGTACGAGATTTCACCCGTTAGATAGGACTGACATACTCAGGGGTCACCCATTAGCACATTTATATGTATACGACTGATCCCAGGAGTCACCCACTAGATTAGGACTGACTCCACAGCAGATGTCTTTATTGGTGGCGTGATACTGATACCCTTCCAGCCAGGGCAGAGATTGGACCCCAGTCTGCTTAGCTTGGGACATGTCGATTAGATGAACACATCCCATAATTTCAGTTACAGAATCAGGGCTTTCAGACACAGTCAACTCATCTTAGTAGTACAGGTTCAGTACTATTAGATACAGTCAAATCTTATCATTGTAAATAGACTTCAAGATCACCCATTAGTTAGGAATAATCTCAACTATGATTAATGAGTATCAGAATCATTATATTTAAGGATCACCCGCTAGATAGGACTGATCTCAGATTGAGTTACTTCAAGTAGAACAGAACTCAGATAGTTCTATCAAAACTTAGACTGTCAGATACAGTCGCTCAGTATTAGTTATATCGACTAGTCCAATCATTACAGTTATATCAGCTATATCAGTTGTCATAGCTCACATTACTAGTATTCAGTTTCAGGACTGTTAGACACAGTCATTCAAACCAGTTATTCATAATTTGAACTGTCAGAAATAGTCAATAATCTATTTAGTACCTCAATAACAGTAAAGTCATGTCATCAGCATTCAGACTCATTAGTCAGCATCATTACGAGTTCAGTTATAGTTGTTTATGCATGTATGTATTCTCACGTTCAAATTAGTTAGAATTGTTCATGCATATAACCCTTTGCATTTAGCCTAACTCACTTGTATACTCAGTATATTCAGATGTACTGACGCATTTGTGCTATGGTGCTTTCTCTTATGTTACACCATAGGTTCAAAGGCATGACCTCCAGATCAGCAGTAGCATTTCAGTTTTCTGAGTTTGCATTAAGTCCTTCTTATTCGAAGACGATATGATTATTGCTATATTTACTATTTAGTTTCTAGATGGAGTTAGTTGGAGACATGTTCCTTCAACTTCTTATTTAGTTCAGTTAGAGGCTTTCATACTTGATGTCAGATTAGTTATTCAGATCTCATTATTTTCAATATTTATGACTTATTTTGGTATTGTTATACCTTTTTCATATATTTTGTTATCAGAAGTTTATTCAGTTATGGCCTTTTATATTCATATTCTACATTTTATGTATATTATGCAGTATACAGGTACAGATATCTGTCATGGGTTAGCTTGTGGTCCTTCGGGATCATGAGCACATGTAGCATTCCGATTCAGAAAATCGCGGTGTTACACATGTTCATGACGTTTGTCCCTATCCCATTATCTTATTATATGTATATAAATGTTGTGCATATGGTTCATTGCTAATTTTTTGCAATGGAATTATTATATCCTTTACCCCAGAGTTATATCCAGTGCTTGCCCCACTTTCTATCCCTATATGCTATATAATTTCATGATATATTCTCCAAAGGGTTTTTTTGTTGCTATTATGCATCGTTAGGTGATTTGATACTTCTGTGGATCTGCTGTGAAGTGGTGAGCCTCCTTCTTTTAGAAGTCCTGATCATTTCACTAGTTTTCTTTATCTCTTATTATTTCACATTTGATTCTTCTTATTACAGTTGAGGGTATATCCCAACTTAGTTGGTAGTCTAGTTTAAAGTCTTTCGTGTATAGGATTGGCATTTTATTTTGGTTATATTTATCAATCATTTTTTTAGTTATATTCCACTATTTATATTAATATGCTCTTGAGGTAAGGCTAAGGAAGTGGTCTCCGACCATGGTGGGCTTAATATACCCGTGATGGTTGGTCCCTGGTTTGGGTCGTGACAGTATGGTAGGACGTGTTTATGATTAGAGTATCATTCCTTAGCCTAATTTAAGAGTTGGGGATAGAAGGTTGAACCATCCTTTAAGTTGAAATACTATTTATAGCTATAGAATCCTATCACCCTATGTCATAAGCATGTTGATAGTAAGAATCCATTAGTTTAACATTTACTATTTAACATGGTGAATTGAATTATGTTTTCCTCAGATTAGGGTATTATCATTATGCTACTTGTATACTGTTTGGACCATGGTCGTGGTTACAATACCAGTTTAGACTCCTGGTGAGTTGTTTTTCCTTATAAAGCACATGGCTTTAGTCTACAGAAATTGGGTGCTTATTATAGTATTATTTGGATACTAGTGATGGCATTCATATATTATGGTACATTCATGCTCTCTTAATGGTACAATTCCAACCAAACCATGATTTTTCTATTGTTTCCTAAAAATAAAATTATTCCCACTTTTTACTTTTGAAATGGATTCTTGTATAATAAGAATTGTACCACCTTAATTGATGATTTATGAACTTTAAGAATTAAATATTAGGTCTTATAAAATAGACCGAGATTGACTTTGGTCCATGGTTTATCCAATCTTTTACTACTATTTACTTCAATCGAAAGAGTGATTTCAACCCTTTCTACTCTATGATACTAATTTATTCCCAAAGTTGATCTTAGGAAATGGATTTAAAAAATAATACTCTTTTAGTTAGGTTTTGAGTCCATGCACTTATTATATATACATCTCTTCGATACTGGATAGATTACATTGATGGGGGTGATGATGAATGGAAATCTTGGATCGTGACCACGTAAGGGTATACGGATGTTCCTAAATCCCATAGGGGCCTTTTTATCTGTGTGTTGTCATGAAAAAGAAACTAGGTCACCATAGGTAATGCCTTTGCAAGTTGTTGAGTTGTAGGAGGTGTATAGAGTTAGTGTGTAATGGCACTAGGATAATCAATGGTACTATGGATTCACTTTGAATTCATTTATTCAAATGCACTTCATAGCTTCAGTATATTGTTTTGTGTTTATATGTATCAGTCTAATGGGGGTTGTATAGGTATAGGATATGATTGATGTATGTTGAGTGTTAATTGAACCTTTTGGGTTTACGAGGCACCAGTTAGATATTTTTTGTCTTGACTAGATGATTACTTCATTGTTGTTATTAGGGTTAGTTCATGGCAGTCTAATAATGGACTAGTATTGAGATTGTAGGTATGATTCTAATTCTTTTCCTTTTCACGATAAACTTCATTATGGATAGTTACCTCATGGTTATATATTATGGTTAGGGACCCTGCTTATGCCAACACTAACTTTACTACTTAGTTAGAATGCCTTGGGATACTAGGTCATTACCTTGAGCAGTCCTATATATATATACATGTATAGTATTACCGTATATTCCTATCTTCCTTGCCTATACATGTTCCATATGTATTCTTGTCCTTGTATACTATTATATAACCTTCTTTCACTCTTTCTTTAAATATTGACTGAGGATATACGCTATTTCACTTTAGGCCCTAATTACAATGAGGATAGGATAGTTTATCCTTATTTCTTCACTAGCTTATTTATGTTTAGTTCATGGATGGTTGCATGTACTTTAGATTCCTGCTTTATATGTTATTTATACTTTCACTAGCTTTGGAGCTCAGTTGGCAGTTTCCTACTGAGTTCCACTTGTTTGGTACTCATAATACGCTTATGCAACCTGCTGATTATAGTATGGGTTCTTGTCCCTGGTGTATGCATTGTGCGAAGAAGCTATGCATCAGAGATTTAGGGTGATCTCCCGACATTTAGAGCATTACAGCTCTCTCTCTATCTGATTAGACTGATATCTATGTTGTATTCAGAGATGGGTTGTACTTGTATATGTATTCAATATCTTACTTTGTGCTCTTATTATTTTGAAGAAATTGTACTAACTTTACCAGGTCTTGGGGTTGTTTTATATATTAACCCCTTCATTACATTTATTCCATTATTTTCTTTTATTTATCTAGATAATGTTACTAGCAGTTTGGGACTACGGGTTGGCATACCTACTGGTTGGTAATAGTAGGTGCCCTGTTGACCTGAGAAATTGGGTCATGATAATAACCTAACTAGGCCCCCACAAGCCTAGAAGGCACACACAGTAAAAAATTAACCCTACTAATCCCCCATAAGCTGGTGGATGCAAACAACAGGAAACTAAGATAGAAAGCATAAATATCCAGTAACTAAGCACATACCAAATAACCATCTGATCCCCAAATCTATGATGAAAAATTCAGTATGTATCAGGATGGAACCGACAGAAATGGATAATAATTGGAGGCCAGACACAGGATCTATATTGGAAATAGTGGATAGTATTAAGAGGCCATATAGATCATGTTCAACAGAACTCAGAACCACAGCCAAACTCCTAGTAATAGCAATAAACAACACCAAAACATCTTGAAAGTAATCATAAATATATGTCAAACTCAGATCGAAACTCACAGTAACAATACTGTGTTAAAAAACAAGAGATCCCATAATTAGGAAACCTCAATAGTAAAATACTACCAAGACCCTATTGGATCTAGTAAAAGGTACCCAACCTATAGTTGTAACCGATGTCAATATCATGCCAGAACTCATAAGCAATAATAGTAATAAAGTATATGCCATAATCAAATTGAAACGGAAATATATTTATATAAATATAAGCATGACCATCTAATAGGAAGAAGCTCAAGGGTTCTAATCCTATAACCAACTCAAAAAGTCAAGATAATGATTCTCGGGCGAATAAGTCAACTAAGGTAAGCGGGTCTCAAATACTAGGTCAATGAGGTGTAGTTTAGGATCAGTTGCTACCCTACTCAGGAAAAAAGAGCTAAAATAGGCCATGAATAAAGTCTAAATCAAATCTAACTAACAAAAATAGCCTAAACAATTGGCTAAAAGTCTAACTAAGCCTAAAGGAACTTAATGCCAAGTATACCAGCTAACAAAGTGTAGTGGGGCCCATTATGGGGTCTCAAAAACCAAACCTAGGTTGGAACCTAGCCTAGTCTAGCATAAGTCTTCCCACTCCCATCTCCAAGTACTAATAACACTAATCCTAGTCCTTAAGAATTATACTATACTATACTATACTAGGGGAAAATAGGCACAAAATCTACAAAAGTAGGGCCCTAACCAGCTAAATAAGAAATAAAAATGCTAAAACGATGCCTGGGATAAAAATACCCACACAAATCTAGCATAATAATACACAAATACAATAAGTAAGCTTTAGGGTAAACCTAGACTACCTACACACCGCTGAACGCTCTCTAAATCCTCTATACTGAAGCTTTCCTCTTCCAAGAGGCTTTCCAGAGACATCATGCTATCAAAACAATACTCTAAACATGAAGATGAGAAAAATGATACTCTATTGCATACAAATACTCTTGGTTTGAAATCAAAACAAAAATGCCACATGGGGTCTACTTGAAAAATAACAAAAATATAGCCAATTCCAAGCTCAAAACAGTCTTGCACCAGTCACAATAATATTCCAGAATGAATAACTATAATTGAGAATTAATCAACAAATAAAGTGAAGGTTGTTATCCCTACATTTACATAATATATATTAATAACAACAAACTAATAAACAGATATACGCTGGATACATAGAAGATATGGTCACATCAAGGAAGATCTTCAAAAAGACATATATAGAGGAGTATCTCAGGTGATCCACACTTAAAAGAAAGTCGATCCTAATCTACAAAGACTGGGCATCATATTTAGAATCATATCAATCAACGATGTCATTAGATCCTAAAATATAAGAAAGATGATTGATAATCAATCACAATAACATCTCACATAGAAGGGTAAAAGGAAGGAATATCATGCCCTTAACATGGATATATCTTATATGGACATGTATCGTTGTGAGCCTATGTTTGAGAAAAGAAGGTTGCACCGCACATACAGACATATATGATATAGACGTACCAAATGGTGCAATTTGTCAATCAAGGAATCAATTCAAATCCTTCATTGAGAAGAAATCCCTTGGTTTTTTTTATAGAACAAAGAAGCCAAATAAGTTGAAGGATATAAAAAAGATGACTGAAGACCAAAGACAACATGCAACATCACAAGAAATTCTTTGTGTATCACAATTTTATTCCCAATAAAGCTTTGTATCTTTTAGTTTAAAATTGTTACAAAAGAGAAAGATCGAGTAAACTTAGTCATACCAGATAAGGCTGTGTCATAATATCTGAATAGCAAAATAAGATTCAGAACTTGTCCACTACATCTGTATTGCAACTCTACTTTGAAAGCTCTACCCAGGGGGACTCAAAGTAAGCACCACATTGGCGTTCCAAACTAGTATAAATCTTTGTGTTATTTTCTTACTTATTTATTTGTTTGTTTATGCCTTTGAGGTCAAATTTATTTTTTTAGTATATCTACTTGAAGGTAAGTCTACTATCACGATTGATCGGTTGACTCAAGAAAAGTTTTTCAATTAACACCCCCCCTAAATTTCAATTGGTATTAGAGCAAGTTTCACCAACAGTGTTTCTTAATCGCACATGAGCAAAGATCCATTGGCTAACTTTCACATTCCAAGAGCCATACTTTAATGGACAAAATTACTCTCACTAGAAGAATAAATTCAACATTTTTGTTAAGTCAAATGACTTACAGTCTTGGATTGTCATTAAGAAGGGAGGAAAGCCCATTCCAGGAATCAAAGAAACATAGAAAGACAAGGAATAAAGAAGTTTTGACTTGGATAACTCTTAAAACTTCAAAGTCATCATGGAATAATAAGAGGTAATTAAAACTATCGCAAGGGCTATAAGTTTACACTATTGTGCAATTAGCAAAGCAGAATATAAAAAGATATCAACCTATGAAACTTTAAAGGAAATATAGGACAAATTAGGAGTAACCTAAAAAAAACCACCAAAGTCAAAAGGGTGAGAATCAGTGCTCTGGTCAATTAAAACAAGCTCTTCAAAATGGAAGAAAATAAAAATGTGGAATAAATATTTGCTAGATCCAGCAAAATTGTATGTGAATTGAAGTCCTTAGGATTGATCTATTAAAACAGTCTACAAGTTGAAAAACATTTAAGAAGTCTCCCAAAAACATGGGAAACTAAAGTTGCCATTCTAGAAGATAGGAATCTTCAAAATATGACCTAGGATGAATTAAGAGGTAACCTCATTGCCTATAAACAAAATCATATTAACTGTCACAACAAAGAAGAAAGGAAGAAACTAGTGGCCTTCAATGTTGTAACA
This sequence comes from Capsicum annuum, assembly GCF_002878395.1. Lineage (NCBI taxonomy): Eukaryota > Viridiplantae > Streptophyta > Magnoliopsida > Solanales > Solanaceae > Capsicum > Capsicum annuum. Next base: position 132,038,687 of record NC_061115.1, read on the forward strand.
ACTAGTGAATAAGAATCCATATAAGAAGACAACTGAAAGGGAATATCTCTCACAAATTACAGAGTAAGGCAAACCTTGAAACAAAGGCAGGAGAGACCACAAGGATTCAAGAACAATGAATCCACAAGGAATGATGGTCATTGTTATTACCGTGGGAAATTAGGACAAATTAAGCAGAATTGAGGATAAGATCATCCAAAAAAATCAAAAACTTGGGGTCATAGAGTGATAAAGATAAAACTGAAGAAGAGACAGAAGCAGCTAACTTGTGCTTCATGACAAAAGGTGAACCAAGTGAGGTACGACCCTACAATTATCATAATTGCAACATTCTTCAAACAAATCTTGATATGATTACTGACGATCTTCAAAAAGTTATTCATTAATACACTAAAATTGCTCCAAAAAATTAGGAAGCTCAATTAAAACAAAAACTTGAATATGAATGAAGGAACTGGCTAATTGAAATTGAAGCATGTCAAATCTAAATTGACTTACTTCAAGAAGAACTTGAAAATGTAAAAATGCAGTCAAAAAACATTAGAAAATCACCAAGTCACTGTTCCATAAGATCAAATTCTTTTAAAACAAAATCAAGCTCTCGTCAAGTTTATTTGAATCTGCTAAAACCTCTTTCTCTTTTTAAAGACCAGTCTACTGCACCTGTGGTAAAAGGGGCATAAATCACACAACTAAAGACAATTGTCTAAAGGTGTATGGATTTGATGACCCAAAAGAAGTGCATCTAACCCTCAAGGACCTAAGACCACTTAGGTACTGAAACAAAATTAATCTTTTTTTGTTATTCACAAAATCTATAGGAAAGGAATGTGGGTTATCGTTAGCAAATGTTCTAGACATATAAATGGAAAAAAAGAAAATTTTTGTTCTCTAAAGAAAATAGAAGGAGGATCAGTCAATTTTGGTGATAATGCCAAAGGTAACGTTATTGGAGTCAGCTTAGTGAAGCTCAAGTCCTCCTGCAAACTTATTAAAGTATATATCATGGAAAGACTCAAACACAACCTGTTGAGTATCAGTCAACTATGTGACACACGATTTGGAGTATCCTTCAAAATTAAGAGTTACTCTATCAAACATGAAAATAGAGATTCTATTATTGGTGAAAGTGTTGATAGTATTTATGTTCTTAATAATCCTGATTTCACTACCCTACCTTTTCTCTTTATGCATACCAATGACACATGGTTGTGGCATAGAAAACTTGGGTATGCTCGCATGCATGTTATCAAAAATATCTCTACACTTGAACTGGTGAAAGGTTTTCCAAAGCTAATGTTCGAGAAAGATCATATATGTGATGCTTTTAAAATTGGCAAACAGGATCGAACATTATTTAATGACACAACCAAAATTGGACCCTAGTCATGTCAGGTGCCTCAAGTCCAACCAGGGCTGGAGACCACCCCCAATAGCCAACCATAACTGCCCTTCAACCTTTGTCAGATGAATTCCAAATATATAACAAGATAGAATAATAAATACTCAAAAATAATAATAGAATCCATAATCATGACCAACCAACAATCTAAACAAATATAAAATCGGTGTAAGCCCCAATTCCAATACCAATTCCAAGGCTGACACCAATACTAATACCGCTCATGCCTATAGTAGTCAAACAAAGCCTCTAACTAATAACAAAGAACATTCAGTCAGGACTAATGTCCAAGAAATAACTAAAAGTATGAAAAGATATCTATAGCATGAAATGGAATATTCCATAGTTTGGAAGCTCATCACTTCAGTCTGACACATATAATATCCCTTAATCCAAGTCACTAAGTAGGTGGAGTAATATGAACAGATCCTACATCATGTGGGGATAAAATTCCCAAAAATGGGTTAGTGGGTGAACACTAGAATCTACTCAGGAATAAGTATAAGATAATGCCAACATTTAAAACCAGGTAAATAACCCAGTGCAGTTGCATATATACATATATATATATTCCATGCTGGGAAAGGGAACCGGGTTTAGCATGCATTTAAAACTCTATCTTGGGTTATGTAGCTTAACTGTCCTAAAAATACCCACCGGTTATATGGGTCCAATATTACCCCCTGAATGAGCCCAAGTGCGTATAGCCATATGAAATGGCGATATCATAGGGGCCAGGGATTCTCGTACACTCTTTGCCTTTCATGACACATATATACAAGTATAAACTTAGGGGATTCTCGTGTACCCTACAAGTATATGGTCACTATGAACAACCCTCATGTCAGCAAACATGAGTTTCCAGTGTCCGTACATTGGACTCAAACCTTCAATGTTAGCTTTCACAACTCGCCATTATTTCCCAACTAAAACCTTTAGCATATAACTAAACCACCAATTCTAGAGTTTATTACCAAGGCATTATGAAGTGGTATCATCATACCGACTATAGCTTTCAAGTAATGTCATTAGCCAATAATTATAGGATTCTGATGTACCCCATAGGATTTCCAATCAATAAAAACCATGTCCACTAAGGAATTTCCAAAAATTTAGTTCAATCAAATGACTTAGGGTTCCATTACCACGTCATGCAATGAACATTTTTTAAAAAGAGTAAAACTATGTGACAAAAACATTCTTATTGGCATTTTAACAAATATGTTGAGAGCATATAGTTTCAAAAATTAAAACTAAGAACCAACCAACCTTTCCCATGAAACCACTTGTTCAAACCAACATTATAACATGAAAAATCATAATTAGAACATGGGAAAACATCATTCAACCATTATTAACCAAAACCCCTAACATATATTTTAAAACCAACAGAAACGCACAATAATGCCATGAAAAACATTAAGTTAAACATTCTTTTAGTTTGAACTAACAATGAGGGAGGAGTAACATGCCTTAGATACAAAATAAGACAGAGAGATACCACCTTTGAAAGACTTAATTGACGACCTTGAGAAAACCCTAGACTGTTTTTAAACCAAGAGCTTGAGAGAGATTAAGAGTGTTTTAAGTGTGTTTGATTTGGAAATATTAGGTTAGTAAAGTCCCAAGAGTGTTTTAAGTAGTGGAGTCAAAAGAAGTTAAGAGGGGAAATATACAGAACACCCCTAACTTAATTATAAAAATTTCTGCAGGTAGATACGATTTGTACTCCTCAACTCATACCCACATCATACTAGTGGTACCTTCCACTCGTACCTTGATCAGAATGTTGGACATCATATTTTTTTCCAACATATAACTCCTTAGCCTAAATCGTACCATACTATATGACTAGTACCCTTCAAGTTGTACCCTAAGCATAATGTCAAGGCCAGATAATGAACAACATATAATTTGGCACTATACATCTCGTATCATATACATACTATTTATATGGATTCTTGTCATACCTTGGACATAAAGCAACCAAAACCACAACATATGACCAAGACCCCTAAACTGTACCCACATCATACAACAAGTTGGCACGAGTCATATGATGATCAGAAAGCTCATACTCAAGAAATTTCTACGAGTCAAAACTCAGGGTGTTTCAATTCTCCCCCACTTGGTTCATTCATCCCCGAATAATGGAATGAGGCATGACTAGCATGATTTAAACCCCAAAATATCTCTGCTCTTACCTTTTAAGATAACAAACAAAGACACCTAGGAAGTCAATATTTCTTTAACAATGTTTGGAAACAAAGACGTTATGAAGAACATATACCTTTCACATGAATTATCGAAGAAGAAATCAGGAATGGATACTTGGACTTCATGTCATCTTCAGCTTCCCATGTAGCCTCTTCCATGTTATGTTTCTTCCGTAGAACCTTTATCGAGGCCACATCAGTGGTTCACAACTAACGAACTTGATGATCCAAGATCTTAATTGGGATCACCTCATATGATAGGGAATCCAAAATACCCATATACTTAATAAGAACAATTTGTGATGAATCACCAATACACTTCCTTAACATAGTGACATAGAATACCGGGTGAATGAAGCCTAAATGAGGAGGAAATTCCAACTCATAGGAAACATTACCAACCCTCTTCAAAATCACATAAGGACCCATATGTCGGGGACTGAGCTTCACCTTCTTCACAAACCAGCTCACTCCCTTTATGGGATACACCTTTAAGAGCACCTTTCTCCATGAATTGATGAACAAAATTTAGACCAAACATATGCACCTCACCAACCTCAAACCACCCAATAGGAGACCTACCCCTCCTACCATACAATGCTTCAAAGGGAGCCATCCCAATGCTAGAGTGGTAGCTATTGTTGTAAGAAAACTCTACAAGAGCAAAGTGCTTAACCCATCTACCACTATAGTCAATCACATAATCCTAAAGTATATCCTCTAATGTCTTGATAATCCTTTATGCTTGCCTATCCAACTGCGAGTTAAAAGTAGTACTCGGACTAACCTTAGTCCCCAACCCTTTCTAAAACGACCACAAAAAGTGAGATGAAAACTATATACCACGATCAGAGATGATAGAAATAGGTACCCCATGCAATTTCACTTTCTCTTGGAGGTACAACCTTTTGTAATCCTCAGTTGAGTAGTTAGTCCTTACTGGTAAGAAGTGAGCTAACTTTTCCATCCTAACCATGATGACCCAAACCAAATCAAATTGATTTCGAGATTAAGGAAGATAGATAATAAAATCTATGTTGATCGCTTCTCACATTCATTCAGGCATCTCAATTTCTTGATATAATCCACCTGGCCTCATGTGCTCAACTTTCACTTGTTGCCAAACCATGCATTTGGCCACAAAATTAGCCACATCCCTTCTCATATTATTCCATAAATATATCTCCTTAAGGTAATGATACATTTTTGTCAAACTAAGATAAACAATACAGTGTGACTCATGCACCTCAGCCAAGATCCTATCAAACAAATCAGCTACACCAAGAACACATAACCTTTCTTGGTAATGCAAAGTACCATCTCCACTAATCTCAAAGGATATCACCCTTGATTCTCATCAATAAAAGATCTAATATCTACTTCTCCTTGATTTCAGCACCAACAGATGATTATGCCATTTCATACACTAACATACCACCATCCTTAGAGTGAAAGAGGCAAACTCCAAGGTTAGCAAAACAGTGAATATCCTTCACCAACTCTCACTTCTCCTTATCCATATAAGTTAGACTCCATATGGATAACCTTTTATGAGTATCAACAACCACGTTAGCTTTACCTGGATGGTAGTAAAGATTCATCTCAAAATCCTTGAGAAGCTCAAGCCATCTCCTTTGCCTAAGGTTAAGCTCTTTCTGAGTAAACACATGTTTTAGGCTGTTATGATCACAAAAGATATCCATATGTATTCCATACAAATAGTGATGCTAGATATTCAATGAAAACACCACAGCTAACAGTTCTAATTCATGAATTGGATAATTCATTTTATCCACCTTTAACTATCTGATGCCTAAGCTATCACCTTTCCATGCTACATCGTAACACAACCAAGTCCCACACGGGATACATTATAGTAGACCAAAAACCCAGTAGTGCCTTCATGCAAAGTCAAGATTGAATCTGAAGTTAGCGTATCCTTTAGCTTCTCCAAACTCCTCTCACAAGTATCAGACCATAAGAACTTTAACTTTTTCTAATTCAACTTAGTTAATGGGGAAGCTATAGCTAAAAAACTCTCCACTAACTATATAAACCTATGAATATCTGAATATTGTTTAGAGTAGCAGGTCTTGGCCACTTCTTCACCACTAAATCTTTATGCGGATCCAACATGATCCCTTAGCTGGAAATGATATCACCCAAAAGAGTTACAACATTCAACCATAATTCACATTCCCAAAACTTGGCATACAAATATTATTCCTTAAGGGTCAATAATATAATACGGAGGTGATTCGAATGATCCATCCTAGTCTTAGAGTACACCAAAATGTCATCTATGAAAATAATGACAGAGAAATCCCAAAACTATTAGAAGACCCTATTCATCAAATCGATGAATGTCGTCGGGGCATTGGTCAACCCAAAAGACATAACCAAAAATTCAAACTGCCTATACTAGGTACAAAAGGCAGTCTTAGAGATGTTTACCTCTCTAATCTTCAACTGGTGATACCCAAATCAAAGATCAATTTTGGAGAAAAACTTAGCACCATGTAACTAATCAAATAAATCATCTATCTTTGGAAGAGGGTGTTTATTCTTTACTGTCACCTTGTTCAATTGACGGTAATCAATACACAACAAAAGGGAACTATCCTTTTTACTTATGAATACTGGTACATCCCATGGGGACACACTAGGACAGATAAAACCCTTATTTAAAAGATCTTTGAGTTACTCCTTAAGCTTATTCAACTGAATTAGAGATATTTTATATGGGGGAATAAAAATTGGACGAGAGTCTAGAACAAGATTAATCGCAAAATCAATGTCCCTATCAGGTAGAACACTAAGAAGGTCATCATGGATCACCTCAGGAAACTTATTTACCACTAGGATGTAATGCAAATAAAGAACGCCAATTTAGAATATTTAACCTGAATTGGATCGACAATCCCCTATAAGCATGATATATATTTAAAAATATTGGTGATAGGAAATACGCATACATGGATAAATGCAAAGTTAATTCCTTACTACAAGAACCTATCCAGGTTCTATAAAGTAACCCAATGTATACACCTTCTCCAGCTCAATGACTCACAAAGGCAAGACTTATAATGACCTCTCTTCTCTAGCATGACAACTCCCAGATGAAGAGGACCCTAGGGGGATTGGGAGTACCCGTATACACCATCTTGGTATGAATTTTGGATTTTTAATAATCATCATTATTATAAATCTACTTTATCTAGTACCTAAAAGATGTATATATGTGTGTATATATATATATATATATATGAATGGACTCAAACCGTGGCTTAAAGAGTGTAATTCTATAAATCCATTGCCCTGGGAAAATTTGAGGACTAAACTATCATAAAAGTGTAGAAAGGGTTAGAACCTCTCTCTCGAAGTAAATAGTAGTAATAAAATGGATAGGAATCTATCCCGTTGGATTTCTAAAACATCCTTTTTAGTTCCAAAATCTCATTAATCATTCATTATGGTGGTATGATTCCTGTTATGAAAGAATCTGCTTTAAAAGTGAAAAAGTGGGAATAAATTCCTTTTTAGAAAATAGTAGTAAAACCATGTTATTTTCTAGTTGGAATCATATCAGTAAGTGAGGATGAATGTACCAAATCTATAAAATGTCATCACAAGTATACAAACAATACAATTATAAGCATCCAAATGTCTATAGACTAGGGCCACATCCTTTACAAAGATAATTCACACACCTGGAGTCCAACTAATATCATCATCACGGCCTTCCACCCAATAATTTCCATCTGACATAACTATTTCACAATCCACCGAGTCAAGTAGTGAACCTTGTACTAAAGGGTTATTAGCATCCACTATGCCTAATATGCTATCATCCTAAAATAATAGGATTCTTAAAGTATAATAAGTATTTCATCTTAAGGGTTGATTCACCTTCATAATCTTTGAGAAGTCATGGTGGTATACCCATAATCACATCCTCACATCCTTATATAACATGCATAATGTATGTTACACTATCTCATGAAGAAAAGTACAAAGAATCTTACAACGATACAGAACCACAGATCTTTGAATCTCCCATAAATTGTCTGCATTTTCTCCACGATCCTAAATTACTATAACGCTATTAAAATAGTAAACTATATGTTGTTAGGGGTAAAATGAGACCTATATTGTTATACTATGGGTAAAATTAAATTTCAAGTTAAGAGCGGGCCCGTGAGTCCTATAAATGGAACCCAAAATTGAATCCATCATTAGTTCCCTCAAAGAAAACGTAAAATGTGCTAGAAATTTGAGTACAAATGGAGCACAAATCGGGTCTCAAATCAGACCTTAAAATTTAGGAATTTAATACCTAATTTCTAAGAATTTACAATGAATTAGGATGGAAATTAATGGGAAAATTAACGGAAAATGACCAAGGTGTGTTAGGCTAGCTTAACTGAGCTTCAATGGATGATTTCCCATATTTTCCTCTCTTTGAGCACTCAATTTGGTGTGAAAATATGGAAAGAAAAAAGGAGATAAAAATCCCCCAGGTGTCACTTAAACGGTCTCCCAGTCTCTTAGGTGACAATTACTTAAGTGGCTCCTCAAATGCTTAAGCAAATTGGCATGATAGTCCGGGTATCGCTTAAGGAAACCTAGGCCGCTTAAGCGATGTCCTCTTAAGCAGACATTAATATCTTAAGAGGCCCTTGGGAAAGGATGCCAAAGTGAACAAATGTAGCTAAAGTGACGACTGCTTAAACGATTAAATAACTGCTTAAGCAGTTGCACTAGTAAGCTGATGCATCAGATTTTCTATGTTCAAAAATGGTATCTGATTGGGTGCTCGAAATTTGTTAGGAACCCCATGTATGCAAACAAATTATGGTAACATAGCAAATTCAACATTTAAAATTCAATGTATTCATTAAGACTTTCAATCGGTATCATTTTGACTAAATATAGGGCCTACACTAATAGTTCCATTTTACTTTCAATCTACCCAATTTTCCAAAACAATTTGGAAGCCTCCGTACCTGAACCACGGGGCATTCCCCTAGACTAAAATAAATGTTCCAGAGCTGATTGCATTGTCAGAGGTCATCTACTTGGAGTTTTGGTCTACACGATCAAATCCTAAAATACAAAAGCTCTAAAATAGGAAAATAAGCCTAAAATCCAAATGATCTTTTTAAAAACCAAACCAATAGTTCTAACATGTCATAAATTACTTATAGCCATTGCAGGGAGACTTAGAAACACACAAATACAAGCAAATCAAGAAAATAACTTAGAGGGTCATTTCAATATCTACTACTAAAAGGACTTTTGTCAGCAAAAGTCAATGAATAGAAGAATCACAAAAACCCAAAAGGATGAGGTAATGGGACCACATACTTCTAGCATGACTCCTCAAATAGCATCTAAGAAGAGATAACACTTTTAATGGATTTTGCCACAACTATCCCTTTTTAACTGACTTTCGCAATTCACTTCTCAAAAATCCAACACTCAACCTCAACCACCAACTATCCTTCAACTAAACCGAGGATTGATTATGCATGAAAAACTAAACCACAGCTCACTAATACCACACTAATGCCAGCACAACCAAGTAAAAAATCATCCAAAACTAAAGCAATCCAAGGCATGACTTCTGCGACCGACTTCAATATCTAAATACAAACTTCTTTTTCATTATACACCTGTTAACCACTCTAAACCAAGAAAAAAGTTTCTCTAGTCATGTCTTTGCAACATGTTAATGTAGCACAATATTACACCTCCAAGGAGTATAACATGGTCACTGAAAAAAATATAACCCAACAAAGGTTGTGATCAAACACACAGGCAATAGGATGAATCGTTTACAAACTTACTAAAGTGGCTGGAATCGTGCAAAAAAGTAAATGGGGGTATTTTTTTTAAAACAGTAATAATAGTAAAAAGTCTTGATTGCTTTAGGTTGAAATCAATAAGATATGAATACTAGGATTGTGTCCCCCTGATGTTCTAACTTCGTAGACTTAGCGTGCTCCATCAAACTAACTTAATGTCTTGCATGTTGAGTATGATTAAATATGTATCACCAACCATCTTGTGAACACCTTTGGTGGATTTCACTTATCACCCTTTGAGTCTCAAAGTGTCACCTTAATAACTATTGTCCTGGATCCCAAATTAAATAATACCCTTTGAATGTTGAGTTAATTAGATAAAAGTTGATAGCTTAAAATTATTTTTGTGACCTTTTATTCCTAATATATACCTCTATTTTGGAGAAGGTATCGAAAATATACCGGTTCTTAACTTCTATAGTCATAAGAAAGCAATCAAACTATAGAAGATCACAATACATGCAAGAATATTGATCAATAATGAATTTGCACTTTCTCTACCTTGTTATTACATCAGGGATCCCACAACCTTATTTAGGTGTTTACTGCTCATGTTTACAAGAACATCCATTGAATTCATAAAAGTAAGCATATGAATAATCTTACAATAATTCAAGAGTAAAAACCAAAATCTCAAATTAATATTCAATCGTAAAAGACAAGATGAAAGGACTCTAAGATCAAAATTCAAATTTCAGAATCAATATAGTGTTATGATTGTAAAGAGTGAATAAACTAATACAAAAACATCAAAGGGGTATTTATAGAATACCCAGAACCCTAAAATCCTAAATTGATTCAGCAACAACTTATGGACCCACTATGAGTCATAGGTACCACTTACGGACCCTAGGTTGGTCATAAATACCAAACCAATTCTCCATACTACATTATGATGGTACCTACGAGGGGCATAAGTACCACTTACGCCCAGTAAGTAAGCTTTGTATGTCTCAAACAAAACTTGGCATCTCCAGAACTTTCAATACTTTTCCCTCTAACAATTATGGTGTCATATACGGTGGATGTTAGTCCTACTTACAACTCGTAAGTGGATCTATAAGTAGGGTCCTCTACTACACTTTAACTTTTTTTCTTTTTTTAACTCTATAACCTAGTTTCTTGGAAAGGAAACACAAAGACACATTATATCTAATAAAATGAACCTAAGTACTTACATAATTTCTAGTTTTAAGCATCGAAAGTGTCATGAAACCATCGCATATCAACACCCTAAACATAGAATGTTTACATGTCATTTGACAATAAACACACACAAAAAAAAGAACATGATGCTTAACTAAGAAAAACTAAGATACCTATAGCATTCAACTCAATTTTAGCTCAAAATTTTCACCCACTCCTATTTTTAACTTTTGAAAATGAACTGTGTGGCTCTATGTAATAAAAAATATAACACAACGGAATTAAGCTATTGCATTACATGAGCAAAAAACAATCAAGAAAATATATAAGTTACATTACTCTAATAGATAAATGGCTAGCAACACAACCCATGTACCCTTACAACAAAGAAGTCCCAACCTCACTATAATGACCCTTAATTTTATTTTTATAGTTCCACTTATTTTTTCCATTAGAGCATTTTTAAGCTGCCCCATATCATTTATGACTTGTTAGGACTGATAGTTTTATTACTGAGAAATATTTTTAGTTTTTAGAGCCAATTTCCTATTTTAAAGTCTTTGTTGGTTCAAAATAGCCACTGAGTGAAAACTCAGCTAAACATACTTGAATGCAAATTTTGACTATTCCAGAAGCTCTAAAATGTTTATTTTATGGTTGGTGGACCTTTGGTTTGGATCCCGAGGCACCCAAACTCATTTTAACCTATTGGTCAAAAAGTTAAGAAATTAAAAATTAGGTATAGGACCCATATTTTGTTGAAACAACCTCAGATGGAAATTTTAACTACCTCATTGGGTCTGGAATATTTAATTTGGTATGGTTATATAGTTCGTTTGCATATATGAGATTTTGAATGAATCTAGAGGGCTTGAAAGAGATTTTTCCAAGTCTCATTTATTTCTATTTCACTCGCAATTACAATCCAGGGGTACCAATCGCGATACGCTTGGCAAGCACCAAGCATCACAATTATGGTGGCATGTCGCGATCGTGACGCACCTACCACCACTTATTGCAATCACAAGGTGCATATATGTAATAAAGATACTCGAGCACTTGAGATGGGTATAACTAGACTTTTTTTACCTAATTTTACCTATTCTTCATCCATTCCAAGAGAGATAAAACCCTAAATATGGATATAGCTTAAAATAAGAGGTTGTGGATAATTTGGTAAAAATTCTTAACACTTATTTATGTAATTATCTTTTGATTTGTGGTAATATTTCACCCTTCTTATTGTGTATTTTCTCATTTCTTGTTAAAATTTTCCAAAACCTTGGAGGCTTTATTTTAGAACTAAGTTAGCTCATATTTCACCCATTTGTTAGGGTAATTATTTCATAAGCATTAAGAAATGTTGGGTTGATTTCAAAAGTATAATTTTTATAAGTAGGACCCACATGGAATTTTAGTAATTTTTACCTAAATCACTATGGTGCAATATGGGTATTGTTATTCTATATTAATAAGTAGAATGTGAATTTGATAGCTTGTTATCTTGTAGAAGTATCTCAGAAGGTAAAAGAAGTGATTTAGTGGTTCTGTTAAACTTTCTTCAGCGTCTAGGTAGGCTAGGTTTTACCCATTTTTCTATTGAGTTAATTCATAGTATTTTTATGATATTGTGTTAGATTTAGGATGGGTTTTAGGTGTGGTGTGATAAAATGCAATACTTGGGATTAATTGGATCATTTAGGCTATTTTGATTTCATTTTGGCTGTGATTAGCCTAGTTTACCATACCATATGTAAAAATGACCTTGTAGGCTTATGCTTAGGTTGGAAATACTTTACTTACTCTTCTAATGAGGAGATTTCCTTAGTTACTTGAGTTTTGGGTGTAATTGACCTTAGTTTCCACTCCTTCGGTGGAATTGACTTAGTTTCTCCCTATTAGGTGAGATTAATATCTTAGGGATAGTTATGGGATTCAACATCTAGTAATGGTGTTAGATACCTTAACCTAGTCCAGGGTGGATATTGGTTGGTAAAGTATTTTAGGGATTTAGAAGCGGGTTCTTGACCCACCTTAGGCTAAGACTTGTGTTAGTTATTGAAGACCTTTTATAAGCTTGTGTATACCTTGAAAATATTTATTGTGGTTATTTGGGATGCCTTTGTACTTAATGGTTATGATAGGTTAACTTTGGAAGTAAATCTTATTAGTTATGCTATGATTAAAACCTTGTTTTTGATATGGACTAAACCATTGATTAGGCCATGGATTGGGCTATTGATTTTTCTTAATACAACTATTATTTATTATATTAGAGATTATGCCATGGGTTATTCTAAAGATCATGCATATTGATTGTCGTAATAGTTATACTATTTATTATGCTAGAGATTGTTCTTCTATTATGATTAGTAATCATTCAAATAGTATGATTGCAGTAGTGCTATTGAATACTCTAATGATTCTGCCATTGGCCATAGTAATGATGACACGTTTACTGGTATAAATCAGGATATTGATTATGCTATGAATTATGCAAATACTAGTTTGACTTTGAATAATGATGCTAATATTGATTATTTATATCTAGTTCAAGTCTAGAGGATGGTTATGATATTAACGATGATATTAATGGTATTAGTGAAGATATGGAGAATTATATCCATGATGATATTTATGATGATGTTGTTGATTATGCCTATCGGTATGAGTCCAAATATACATATTATACAATGATGCTATAATTCTTATGATATGATGATATCAGGGTGTGAGATTTGAAAAAAATGATTCTAGCTAAGTTGAAAAATAAAGAAATAGTTATAATTGGCATTATAGCAATGGATTCTAGGGACATTATGATTAGTTGATAATTAATGATTGGTTGATAATAAGTAATTAGTTGATAAACATTGGTTAATGGATAAGTTTTGAATATAGGATAGCATGACTTGGGTAAATTCTAAGTGGTATTATGAGAGTTGGTAAATGGTAGCGGTGAGTTATACTATCTTATTTGTACCTTCTTGGCTTATGGGGCCATGTGATAGGTTATTTACTTTTTCACACTAATTGGCTTATGGGGGACAATTTTGTAGTTATGATTGCATGTTTTAATACTTTACATTATGTTATGTCATTATTTTGGTTATCTACTTTTTCATGTCTTGTGATGTTGGAGTTATTTCAGGTTCGCTTCCTTACCTTTCCTTAATTAGGTTATCTTATATTTTATCGCACTTATATCATGATTTAGCTCACTCGGCTGATGATACCTATTGAGTACCCATGGCTTTGTTACTCATACTATGCTTTCGTACCTTTTTTATACATATCCAAGTACTAGTTGCTGTCATTGATCACTATTCGGGTTGTGCTAATTTTTGAAGAAAGAGTGAGATCTTGGAATAAAAATTGCCAATTTATATCTATATTACTTATGTCTTATCTTCAGTTTCAATACAGACTGTAGACTATTTTAGACCCTTGGGATGTATTGATAGTTGCTCTTGTACTGGCTCTACTAGGTCTTGGGATTTAGTTTTTTATGAATAGCTATCCTTGGATTATTTTCCATCTCTTGCTTATTTATATATTGTGTTGTTGTTTGTTGGTTTTATTGAGCATTTTCACCAAGTTAACCTATTTTATTTAGCTTTGCATTATGGTTTGACTTACCTACTGGCGGACTAGAGTAGGTGTCATTATAACTCATTAATCAGGTTATAACACTCACATATAATCACGCATGTCAAGGCAAGGATACAATACGATATTAATGAGTGGTAAATTTACCATTCATATACACCCAATTTTGTGTACACTACTATGATTAAATGGTGCAAATGAGGAAATTTGCCATTTTAATGCACTAATACCCTTGCTTTGCAGGTTCATAGGAAAATAAAGGAAAATAAGTGAAGTGAGCTGAAAAGAGAACATAAAAAAAATATAAGTGAAAAAAATAGAAAATCTAGAGCAGGAATTGACCCTCAGTTACCGCGTTCACAATCTGAGGGGTGCAATCACGACAACTCAGAAATAAGAAAAGTGGAGATCGCAATAAGCTCACAGCGATCGCGGGAGCCGTGATTTTGATGGAGTATAAAATAGCCTAGGGGTAGATTCATAAATTCTCATAGCTGGTTCTAATTCTAAAAAAGTCAAAGCCATTTCACGTTTACATATCTTGATATTAGAATTTATGTTTTGGCATTGTAAAAACCATGCTAAATTAGAAAAACATTACTGTAGTCAATTTCCAAGGATTTTAGTTATTATTGAAGTTGAATTTGAAGAACACCCTTGCTTACATCTTCAATGGTACCTTTGAATATGAATTCGGGTATATCCTTTTTCTCAAAATTCATGAGTAGCTACACATCTATGTTAGAGTTATTTTGGAATAGGGTGCAAATATGTGTGTGTCTTGATTATTAGTGTATATTCCTTGTCAGTGATGTTGTGTTTCACTAATACTTTCATTGAATTTGAATTTATGGGTAAAAGCCCTAAATTCCCAGATTCCCACATCATCCTTGAGAAAGAGATGTGGATGTTCATTTAGATCCCATGTCATCCTTGAAAGAGGGATATCGGTGAAAAAAAATATGTACAATAATGAGATGTTAGCTTATTCCTTTACATTATCACAGAAATAAGAATGTATTTTGAATTTGCTATGTCTAACACATCTTCCTAGAAATAGGGATATCCAATTGAGGTTGTGAGTTGATTTGTTTGCCACACCCATGAGGTATCCAAAAGGATCGATGGGTGATATTTTGGTGTTTGGTTAAATAACTAACATCAAAACCCCTAACCTAACCTACCTATATGGTCATTATCTAGAGTTTGCATTTGATTCTCATGAACCCATGAATTATTTGCCCATAGGAAAACATAATCCCAAGATTATTTTTATGTAACGCCCTGGGTTTTTGGTCCTTAAAAATTTTCAAAAATTTTATCCTTCCTATATTGACTATGACTCACACTATGAGTCGTAGAGTGTCTTGACGAGTTAGGTGATCCTAGTTGTAAGGTTTCAAGTAAAGGTTTCTTGAGTTACTGTTCTGAGTACGACTTAGGGATATGAGTTGTAGAGAGTATTAACGGGTCTTAGGGACCCAATCATAACCAATTCTATAAGTAAGTTGCTAAGTTCAACTCTGAGTATGAGTGGATCGCTATTAGCTGTAACAACTTATTATGAGTCATTGGGTGCAAATCGTAGGTGTCTAGTGTTTACCCAATTGGGTTCTGTGTTGACTACGAATTTACGTTACGAGTTGTAGGGTCCCATTACGAGTGGTACCAGTTGATTCATAGGGTCAACAATGTATGAGTGTCCTGGGAACTGTTTTGGCTATGACTCATGGTGAAGAGTCTTAATGATGACTATAAGAGTTGTATGGTGACCCATAGTCATTGACGACTAAAATTAAGCATTAAATTGAGGGCGCTTTGGACAATTCCCTCCTTGCACAATTAAAACCCCACAACCATAAAGCACTTAAGGGGGTTATATTTCATCCTTAACATATTCAAACACTTCCAAAGCTTTCTCAAATTCTGTCAAGCAGCCATACTTAAGGTTTCCAAGAAGTAGTTCATCCAAGGGATCAAGGGTTGAATTACTTCTATGAAACTTAGTATTTTAGGCATATTACTCTTCCCTCATTATTAATTTTTTAAAATCATACATTTTAAAGTATTGTTCATGAGATGTTGATGTTGGTTTTGAAACAAGGGTTAAGGTTTTTGATTGTTTATGGATAGAACAATGGTTCTCATGGTTTACATGTTATTAAACATGCTTTAATTATGGTTTTGAACTTGTCGGTTCATGGGTATGATGAATGAACTCAGAAATTGTGATTTTCCACAAAATTATGACTTTTGAAGTTGATGTGACCCCAACCCCATATAGTGAAATTGATTTTAGTTATGAAAAATGTGGAAATTTTGAACTATTCTTGTACTATTGCATAATGAATTTGAATTAATCCTTATAGGGTTGGGTAAATCCCCAAACTAATATTTGATTGAACTAAGGGGTTTGTGAATTTTCCTAAGAGAAGATAATTAATGTGGCATATTAATGTTACCTTGCAAGTGTAGTTGGTATGACGATACCAAAAATGTTATCCTAAATGTGTATTGTGGTTCAATAAATGATAATGTATGTGCTAATTATATTATTTGGGCTTTAATGAGGGTTATCCAGTTGAGTCGTGAAAGTGGAGGTCCAAGAGACTAATACTGGAAATCGTGGTTGCCAATGCAGGGGTCTCTGTGACCCGATGGTTCGAGTCCCCCTTATTAACATCATTGATTTGGAGATTCGAGTCCCCCACATCTTATTACAAGATTTAATGCTCAGGCCACCTTGATACACTAGGAGTTTTGAGTCCCCCATAGTGCATATGTATATCCTCTGGTTCGTGCAACAATATAATTTAGGGAAATACCAGTAGGAGGATAGTTGAACCCATATAGCCCATGGGTGAATTGGTATGTTATGACAGTTGAGCTACACAATCCAGGCTAATGTTTTAAAGTGCATGTTAAGACTTTTTCTGTTTCCCAACATGTGATATATATATATATATATATATATGAATTGATTATATGCATTGGATTTGAATAATTTGAAACTATTAATCATGGCATTATGTTATCCTTATCCTGGATTTACATGCTAGCATTCACCCTACTAACCATTTTCGGACATTGCATCCCCACACAATGTAGGAACTGGTCATACTTCTACTTTTCCTGCTCAGTGATTAGGATTTATGATAATTTTATGAGTTGACATTAAGTTTGATCTTTCATACTTTGGGAGTGTACATTTCATGTTTTGGTCTCTTATGTTTCAAACTATTTAGATTTGTTTTTGGCTATAGTCGGGGGCACGTCCCAACACTTTATTGATATTTAGTTTTGGTTCTCTTGTTAGAAGCCTTTATTAGGTTTACTATGGAGTAGGTGATGTGTCAGTTGTTTGGATGGCTGTTGGTTATTAATCATATAAATATCTTTTATCCTTGAATTTATCTTGTTATATGTTCAGAATTCATCCAACATAAGGGATATTGTGATGTTTGGTTAGGTACAAAGGGGTGGTATCCATTCCATGTGGGACTTGAGATTCCCGTCATGTCCAGGCCCTAGTTCGGTTCATGACATTCTCCTATTGGAATGTTACCTATGGTTATTACTCTAAATTGGTAGCTTAAGTAGTTTTTGTTCAACAACCTTCAAAACCATACTTTCGATTTTTAATTTATGACTTACTTTATGTTTACATTGCGGGTAAATACTTATTAGCTCTCAAAAATACATAGGTATCAAATACTAGTTACACTCTTCACGGATTTGACCCCAACTCAAGTTGGGTTATTAAATTTGACAACGATCTTCCAACACCAAAACAACGGTATAGGTGAGAGTGATCAAAATGGCACCGTTGCTGATGAGTGAAACTTAGATTTTTCTTGTATGGTGTTTATAGTGACTTTGGGTTTACCCATAGTGTATGTCATTCATTTTGGTTTTTGTTTTTGTTTCTTTATAGGTAATTTCAATAGTGTCGACGACATAATGAGTGATCATGCAAGTAATGTTGAGATCTTTGATGGGCACCTTGATTATGAAGACCATCTATATGATATGGGGCATTCTACTGCCATCTGTATCCCACCAAATGTGGGGAATGAGGTCTTCCATATCACAAGTGTGATGTAACACATGATTCAAATGAAAGGACTCTTTTGGGGTCACTTTCATAAAGACCTAAACTTGCACTTGAAAAATTTTGCGGAAGTATGTGCCCTGTTTGACATTGCTCACATCTTACAAGAATCCATATGGTTATTCCTCTTCCCATTCTATCTAAAAGGTGAGGCGGTGTTGTGGTTAAGGTCACTTCTCACTAGGTCAAACACATTACGGGTTGATCTTACTGATGTTTTCTTATAATGTTACTTCCCACTATCAAAGACGTTACAAATGTGGGACGAAATGATTAATTTTCGCCAACTCAATGGGGAGCCTCTATATGAAGTTTCTGAGAGGTTTAATGAAAATTTTGTGAAATTTCATAACCATGATTTAACGGACAAGATGCTCCTACATATATTCTATAGGGTGTTGGACCAACTCAATAAAACTGAGGTAGACAATGTTGCCAATGGATCCTTGTGAGGTTTTCATATGGAGTGGCTTAAACTTTGCTTGAGCAAATTATAAAGAAAAATGGGGGTAGCACACCTTGGAGACTGAGGTGGCTAAAGGTTCCCCTACCACCTCCTATGTAGATAAGGAGCAAAGAAATAAAGAAGAATAGGGGGAGGAAAACATGGAAAAAATAATGACATAATTAGAACTCCTTAAGAAGCATGTAATAGGTGCACCCACAAAAATGGTAAATATTGTGGAATCAAAATTATATAATGAAGAATAATCCAAGCATCTCAATGAAAAATTTTTATATTTGGAAGAGACGGACAAGATGCTCCAAGAATTATAAGGAGACTTTTCTCAAATCAACCCAATGGTTTTATCACACTCATCTTTAATCAAGCAATTGGAGACTCAAATTGTCCAAATCTCTGTTGCACTCAATGCTAGGCCCAAGGGTGGACTTCCTAGTGATATAGTGGAAAATTCAAAAAATAATGCTCAAGTATTAGCAATTTTCACCCGAAGCAGTAAAGAACTTCGTGCATAAAAGGTTAAGGTCATAAAAAAGTCTCATGATGTTCTAGTGAACACAAAGAAGAAACTTATTTGTTAGTCTAATAACAAGGCTCCAAAGTCTCAAGAAAGGGATGATGAAGAATCAATGATAAATGAAGAGATAGTTGATGTGGATGGAACTCCGAAGGTGGTTGAGGGTGATCAAATGCAATGTGAACCACTGTCCTAAATGAAAATCCCTTTTCTTTCCCTCAAATACTCAAGAAAAAAGAGAAAAATGTCAAATTTAAGAAGTACCTCGCCAAACTCAGCAATCTTTTAATCAATATCTCATTTCTAAAAGCCATTCAAGAAATTTTGGGATATGTTAAGCTGATGAAAACATTGATGTCCAAAATTCACCGTGTTTATGGTAAAACCATTGAAGTTACCAATGGTTGTAGTGCTATCATGACTAGTGTTATAACAGAAATGAAAAAAGATCATGGAGTGTTCACAATCCCTTGCACCATTGGGACACACAAATTTGATAAAGCCTTGTGTGACCTTATTGAAAGCATCGACCTTACTCCATATGAAATTTACTGAAGGCATTTGTTAGTCACTCCTAGTGCTACAACAATGAGACCCTTGATGGTGCATCACTCAATCAAGAAACTGGTTAGAGTCTTATATGATGTCTTCATCAAGGTTTATCTATTTATTTTGTCGGTGGATTTTGTGGTCCTAGATTGTGAAATTGACCAAGAAATACCCATTATCCTTAGGAGACCCTTTTTGGAAAAAAAAATAGAAATTGTTGATACGGAGCAAGGAGAAATAAAATTTTGGGTTCAAAACTATGAAGTGTCTTTTTGATACTGTAAAACTAAAAAACAACCAATGAAACTTCAAGTGGTCTCCATCATGATGTGGTAGACAACAAGGTGGATGAAGGATCCCTTAAGGATCCAACTTTAATATTGAATGTCGTACCGCAATGATAAATTAGGTTCTAGGTGTGAGGCAAACCACCAAATCCACGTAAGTGGCCTGTATCCTTTAAAAATTTTGATTAGTAGAGTAGGTTTCATTTTTTTTATGATTAATCCATGAAATTGTGGTACTATGAGGTATTTTTAATGAGGTTTATAAAGTATAAGTGTGGTGCATTTGAGTAGTGGACTAAACAGGGGAAATAGAGCACCAAAAAATGCCTCAGTTACCATGATCATGGTATGGTGCTTTCACGATCGTGATCATTGTATGATCGCCATGACAAAACTCTATTTGCGATTGTGGTAAAGACTAGTTTAAATAACCAAACAACCCTCATTTTTTCCCACACTTTTTCAAATTCCTCTCAAATTACACCCATTTTTGTCGTATTTTGGGCATCCAATTATGCATTGCATCCTCCCCTACATCCCCCAATCCGATAACAGCTTCAAATTCCTTTTTTATATGTGTATATATAGGTCTTTGAACTTATGTTTTAGGCATGGCCTAAATGTGAGATTTCCATGCTAAATATTTTCCTTATTTTGCTTATTGGTGTGTTTAGTTGTTGTTATGTGTGTATACATTTATGGGAATGTCTTGAGTACCCTAATTTTTCAAAAAATGATAGTATTAGAATCTGTACACCAATTGTTCCATTAAATGCCCAAATGAATTCCTTAATCTTTTTGACATATTCTAAGGGCGTGATCGAACATCTAGGGCCTATATTTATTATTTATAATTGAAATTTTTATTTGGAGCACACATAGGCATTGAAATTGGAAGTTTTGAATTTTGAAACTGTTGGTTGACCATGCTTCAGTTACCATGATCATAGTCACAAGATCGCAATCGTGGCTCAGTGGCCCGCGATTGAGGCATTTGAGGCTATTTTTCAGCAAAGACCAAAAATCCTACTACTCTATTTATTGCCTAGAAATTGCCAACATACCAATCTATTAGCTTAATTTAATAACATAGCATAATTTTTACATGTAATGTTGATAATTAATTCTTTTGTGATATTTTTAGGATTCTAAAGCTATAAAAAGGAGAATACAACCAAACATATTACATGGATGTTGAGTGCCAGAATCCATACTATGCTAACTTGCCCAGAACCAAGTTACTCCTAGAGAGAGGCTTCTGCTTAGACAGGGTGCCAAAGAAGCTCTTGGCCTTTCATGACCACTTGGTGGTGACAAGATGGAGGTGCTTTACCTTAGGTCCATTTTGGAAAATATGAATTAGGTGAGGGAGTTCTATGTAAATCTCAGCATAGTCTTTATCTCAGGCCCTATTATGAGCATCCGAGGGAAGGTAGTTCACTTTAGAGTTATGAAGATAAATGACTTATATGTGCTATCGGATGCTAACATAAAACCTTATAAGATTATGGGTTATGAACCTGTGAGCTGGCTCGTTGATAAGTTGTGTCCTAGTAGAGATATTTCATGGGCCACCATGAAGATAGAGATATCAATTCAAGACTTCACAGCTCAGGCTCAGATTTTATTATTTATAGCCAAATTTCTCCGAGCACTAATATGACCAATCTCCCTGATGTGAGAGCCAGGATGATCACATGTAATGAGTGCCTCGGACATATGACATTTCAAGTTCAAAGGCAGATCCTTGCTTTTATTTGCATCCTCGATTATTGAGCTATGAATTAGAGTCGGGGTTGAAGAGTACCTCAAAGATACTTGGGTGCACCCAAAGACCACAATTTACCCTCTTAATATTTGGGGTGAAGTCACACCTGGTCAGCGAAAAAAAGAGGAAAAATCGACTTACATAAGTCAATAAACGATGACACAAACTCTTGCAAGTCATCCATAGCAGGGCCATTTGATAAGATCTCGATTGAGATGAGGGAAATCATAGAGCTTGTGGTTGGATTGCCTATGATACTGGGAGAGAGTTCCACCACCCTTCACTCTTATATTACTCAGTCTAATTTTGAAAAGTACATAGAGGACCAAAAGAAATAGGAAGCCACTATTTCTAAGGTTGAGAAGGCCTACCATCATTGACAAAGTCACATAGAGATCTTTGGGATTCTCATAAGAATATGAAAAAGAGGGATAAAAGAGAGATAATTTTTTCACAAAGATATGGAAAGGGGAGAAGGACCTTTAAAAGGTCCTAAAACCCAAGGATGGACTTTTTTCTCCTAGAGCTGAGAGTGATGATAAGGTCCCAGTTGCATGGTCAGATTAATATGATGTTGGAGGTAATGTGGAGACCAAAAGTGGTGGCATTCCTTGATACGGATACAAAGAGCACCCTTTTATCTTTTTATGATTTTGTGATTATGTAGTGAGGTCACTGTAAGATTTTTGTTGGGGATGTCCATCTTCGTATTCATTTATTTTGCCTTGAGGTTATTGCAAGATTTAAGTTTGGGTGTCCATCTCTGTATTCATTGTTTTTTCCATGGTCTATGTTATTGAGATATTTTTTAGATGTTTTTATGTTGATTTAGATGATTTTTTTTATTTTGGATTGTAATGATTAGGCACCCCGATGGTGCCTACATTTTATGGGTTAGTTGTTTGTTTTATTTGTAGTTTTATTTTATTTTTATCTTGTTGGTGATGATGTTTGATGATCCTTTCCTTATGATAGATTGAGTGACGACATTCTTAAGGAAAAATTTTTGTGATTAGGTTTGGAGCCATAGATGTGGGGGAAGTTTAAGTACCCACAGCATTTTAGTTTTGGGATTGCCCTTATACCTATCGTGAAGTCTGAGTAGCCATATGGTTTTCCTTCATGAAAGCCAAAATGTGAGATGATGGCTTGGTTTGGTGTCATCAATATCAAATTTTTTGTGGTGTAAATGCGGAGCAAACACCCCCCTCCATCCAAAAAATTTTGAAAACCAAGGGCATGGACATGAACAATGTTGCAATAATACCTTACCTCTTTTTGTGACTCCAAAGTCCTTAGTTTGTAATATTCTGTAAATCATTCATTTTTTCTCTAGTAGGAAATACAACTAAGCCTCCTTGAAAAGTTTGCATGTCTGTGCGGTGAGCATAGTTGTTTAACTCTCATGCTTTCTTGTATTATCTAGAACTTTCCCTGTTAGTATCTCAAGGCTAATCATGATTATGCTTGGTTGGTGAAATGATCTTAGACCTTGTTTTTGAACCTAGGAATCTACTTTACCATAAATAGCCTACCTGTACATAGAATAGTATCCCTATTTACCCATTTTAAGCCTTTAAGCCTTTCTTTGGCAACCACATTACAAGCCTTGAACAATTTGAAGTTTGCCCCTCTTTTGAACCCTACCCTCTATGAACTTGGAAATGCAAATTGAGGCCAAAAGCATAAGTTGGGTTTGGTACATTTTGGATTAGGTGACCTTGGCCCATGGTAGTGCAAGTAGGTGTCTAAGAGATAATCAAGTGTAAGTTAAAAAGTAAAAGAGAAGGAATCACCAAAATAAGGAAAAACCATAGATTACACTAACGAAATAATTGAGAAAAATGCCTTCAAAGCTATGGGTGAATCGAGGTAGTGAAAGTAGGCATGTGTGAAGATGGAAATAAATAAAGTGGCCCATGGTCCAAAGTTTGATTGAATAGTGTTATGTAATTGTTCATGGATTGTATAGTCACTTTATTCCCAAATAATATAATATCTTTTCCCGAACCTACATTACAAGCTTGAAAAAGTCCTTTGAGATCTCTAATCAAGTGTACTCATAGTAGTGGTAATTAAAAATAAGGGCAAGCATATGGTATGGTACTTGTTAACATTGAGAGAGTCTTTGATAGATTGAGTGCTTGCACTTAAATCCCTTGTCACATAATAGTTAATCTGGGGTATGGGATTTCCTTATTTTGAGGAGGCATGTAGACAAATTGAGGAGAGTAAAATTGTTATATTCCAAAAATGAGGCAAAGGAGTATAGTTGAGTCATTATCGATGGGGAGTCACTTCTAAAGAGTTAGTGATTATTGATTGTTCTTCTTTAAATTCTTGTGTCTTTTAGATTGTGCTTAATATTAAGGGGAGTTGTGATAATAGCTTTATCGTGCTTGAGAGCTACTTGTTGGTGCTAATCAAGTTCAAGAACTAGTGTTGCTTGAGGACTAACAAAGGTTTACGTTGGGATGTAGATGAGTGGTAAATTTAGCACTCATATACATCAAAATTTGTGCATACTAGTAGGATTAAATTGTGTAAATGAGGTGAATTTGCCATTTAAATGCACTAATTCCCTTGGTTTTTAGGTTCATAGGTAAAAGAAGGAAAACAAGTGAATGAGCTAAAAAGAGAAAAAAATTGGGAAAAGTTAGTACAAAAGATAGAAAATCTGAGGCAAAAAATGACCCTCAGTTACCACGATCGCGAGCTGAGGGTCGTAATTGTGACAAGTCAAAAATAGTTAAAGTGGCGATCGTAATGGGCTTACCATGATCACAAGAGCTGCGATCGTGATCAAGCACTGGCGATCGCGATGTAGAGAAAAATATCTCAGGGTAGATTCCTAATTTCTCACACCAGGCTCCAATTTTAAAAAAGGCAAAACCCTTTAACTTTGACATATCTTGAAATTAGAATTCATATTGCGGTATTGTAAAAATCCTACTAAATTGGAAAACATTATTGTAGTTAATTTTCCAAGGATTTTAGTTATTTTTTAAGTTGAATTTGAAGAACACCCTAGCTTACATCTTCAATGCAAGCTTTGAATGTGAATTTGGGTATATCTCTTTTCTCAAATTTCATGAGTATCTATACATCTATCTTGGGGTTATGTTTGAATAGGGTGCAAAAGTGAGTGGGTCTTGATTGCTAATGTAGATTCTTGGTTAATGATGTTGGGTTTCGCTAATACTTTCTTGATTGAATTAGAATTTGTAGGTCAATGACACAAATTCCCTAAATCCCACATCATCCTTGAGAAAATGATGTGGGTGATAAGTATTTGTTAACAATAATTAGATATTATATTACTCATTTACATTGTCTTAGAAATAAGGATAAATTGTGAATTTGATGTGTCTTAGGCATCTTCTTAGAATTAACGATGCCCAATTGAGGTTGTGGGTTTAATTGTTTGCCACACCCATAAGGTATCCAAAAGGATCCATGGATTATATTTTGATGTTTGGTTGAAAATATAACATCAAAACCCTATATGATTATTATCTAGTGTTTACATATGATTCTCATGAACCCATGCTCCATTTACCCCTACGAAAACATAATCCCAAGATTATTCTATGATTGGAATATTAACTATGATTATTACTCTAAATTGGTAGCTCAAGTAGTTTTTGTTCAATAACCTTCCAAACCATAACCCCCAATTTTTAATTTATGTCTTACTTTATGTTTACATTGCAGGTAAATACTTAGTAGCTCTCAACAATACGTAGGAATCAAATACTAGTTACACTCCTTGTTGATTCGACCCCAACTCAAGTTTGGTTATTATATTTGACAACAATTGTCCTACACCAAAATAAAGTTATAGGTAAGCGTGATCAGATATCGAGACTCTCACACTCATAAAATAAGTTCCAATCTATGTTCATAGAAAACCATAGGCTTTCCCTTATTTTCTTCACCTTAGTTTTTTGGATAGTTGGACAAGGATCACTATATGACTTTATTCGACTTATAAGGAAAGATTGGGGGATGGTATGGTACATTTGGGAACTAGTGACTCAACCTCCTTGACACTACACTTACATTTTGGATTCACTTCTCAACTAATATCCTTTTTGTTCCCCCTTATTTCTACCTTTTCTCTTTTATTGCTTATTCCAATTGGCTGTGATTTCTTTATTTTCTCTTTTTCTTTTTTCTTTTCTTTTCACTTTTCAGTTTTTTACTTTTCTCTTTTCTCCATTTTTTTCTTTTACCTGACCCAACCCTACTTTGTTTTCTCTTACTTAAACCTTTATTCATACCCAATTTTAACTATGTACCCCTATAATAACCTCCCTAAAATAAGGTAATTTGCATGAGTTAAGGTGCATAATTTCCACGGATGGACCAATGCCAAAATAGATTCATTGCAGTAAAATTTGGGGAGGTGAAAGCTAAAAATAAGGATTTGGGTCACTATAGGCTCAAATTAGTAATCAGGGGATACTTTTTTAGATTTTGGATGGTCATTTAGGCTAAGAGTGACTAAATTAAAAATGGCATATGATCACATCCTAAGAAAATATCCTATAACCTAGGTAAGGCTAATCGAGCAAGTTTTGGATTAAATGCACAAAGGGAACTAAGAAGTAAGTATCTCACACTACCAGATTGTATTAGCAACTACTACCTATCCAATTTATGTAATTCTAAGATTGATTATTTTATCCCTAATCTTAATACCCTAGCAAGATTCATAGTAGTCACACTGATATTCACATCACATAGTTCCTAAAAACATTTTGGAAGGGTATCATTCTCCAAATCACTTAAAAGAAGAATATGCCAACTACCCTTAGGTTCCTTATTTTTCTCCTAACTAAACATAGACACAACATAACATATATATGACACAAACTCAAAATTACCTAAACATGATAATTCTACTGGGATACTATAGACGAAGGGAAAAGAAACACAGCAAGAAAAATCCTCAATTATAATATACCCCTATCCCCAACTAAAGACTATGCACTATCCCCTGTGCATAACTACAATATAAATCAAGGGATGAAGACTTAACTAGGAGGCTTTAGGCATTTGAATCAGACTCTTTCCCCATTTGGGGCATGTTGTCTCTCTACTGGAGGAGGTGGTGGTGGTATGTGACTACAAAATATGCACGCTGCTATCTCTGCTCGCTATTTTGCATCAATCTATACCATCATAGTTAAATCATGAGATACCCCTTTTAGGGCCTACCTAAAGTCCATAGTTAGGTCATATAGATCCTTCATTCAAACTCTATTCACCCTAACAATTGAAACAATATAATTATCCTCAAATAAGTAATATTTCATAGGTGTAGGTAGAGGTAATGGTTGCATAAAAGCTGGAATGGATGGAGGAATGACTTGAACATGACTCTCTGCTAGTGATCGTACCTCAACGCATAATATAGTCATCTCTTCATGGAAGCCAGATAATAAGGAATCTAGACCTCATTAAATCCTGTAGTCATTCAAGCATTAAAGCAATCAATCCAAGCATGAAGTTCCCTAGTATATTCTGCCATATCCACCCTTATCCTTGCCTCAAATTGGGCCTTAGTAGTCTCTAGTATAGTTTAAACCCATGGCCAAATCTGTGTAAATAATGTAGCTAGTCGAGTATCTATATGAGTGAGGTGGGAATTCACCTTATCCTAACTCTCATCCATGCACTAAAAAAACTTACTCAGCACACCAACCAAACTAGTAACTATAGGGTTAGGGGAAAAGTAGATGGCCCAGCTATCTTAAAATTAGAAGTTGGAGCTAATGCGGATGTGCTCGTAGCACCTTTCCCATCTGTAAAAATTATAGGCACAACTCTCTACTAACTTATTTCAACATTAACAAGCCTTTCCAATCTTTCGATAGGCTTGACCGAAATAGGAAGTCCCTCAAAATGACCATACCAGATATCGAAGGTGGTTGAGGTCTCTGTGTAAGGATTGGGTTCTTTGAATCCTTTATCAAGTTAATGTCATCTATAAACATTACCTCAATCTGATGATCTACCTCAGGAAAAGGTGGCACTACAATAATATTGTATAACTGTTGAATCAAATAAGTGAAAAGAAGGGTAGTTGTCTCATGGAATGCTCTTATGTGGTTCTCTAGCCAGAATAATCTTACAAAATCTATGCCATAGCCAACAATTAGGCTAGAAATCAAGTCTGCTCTATCCTATGTAACTATATTTTTTAAAGAAGTCAAACTCACTCTATGACATACCACATTCCACATAAAACTTCACCATAAAATGTAGTGTTGCCTTTATTATCTCTCCCTTTCATCAACCCATGTGGAATTAGTGCCTAGCTCAGTTATCCTAATGGCTATCCATCTATCCAAATCAATTATCTATCACCTATGTATTATGTTCCTTATAGTGCATCTATCCCGCACTTACCTCATGCAAAAGTCAAACTCCACTGTCCTAGTCGGCCCTTCATACTTCGGCCTAAATAATACTCGATAGATGGACACCCAAGAAATATCCATTTGGAAACCTCTAACCAAAATATGGGTCAGCTAGGGTTTCTCAACTTCTCTACCCTCAGGCAAGTTAATCAAGTAGACTATCAATGCTTAGAATTTATAAACTAGAGTTGGGTTGTATGAATCTTAGGGATGAGTCATCCACCCTGACTAATAACTATCAAATGAGGCCCACAGATCTGGTGCTCCTTGAAATACCCTTATTTCTGGACCTTATAAATATTCTAGATTTTTGGTTTATAGGTAAGATATAATTTAAGGGAATAAGTCATACACTTGGGTACGGGTGATATTGTCCAGTTATATGCTGACCAATGATGGTTTGTGGGATGGATGTAGTTACTGGAATAGGTATGATTTGGGTATTATGAATCGCATAGTTTGGAACGGATTGTTTTGTTACTTCACTTAACCTTATACTTGGTAACTTAAGTTGGATCTGAGTACAAATGGCTCAATATGAGCCTTAAGCTAGGGTACGAGTCGTACCCAGGACTCATATGTTCGAAAGTGTTCAAACCTCCTAGATTCTATTCTAGCAGGGGTACGGTTTATGCGAGCTAGTCATACACTTGAATACGACTTGGGTTTAGGTGTGTCATACCTATGATAGTGTTGGGTCTAAGGGGGAAATCCTAGTGTAAGAGAGGTAAGTACCACTCGTATAGGATGGGTATGACTCATAAGGATCATTCATACCTTACAACAAAAAATTAATACAGTTTAAGTGAGGGCAATATAGATATTTCCCCACTTATCCTAATAGGATCCCATGACTTATAATGTACTTGGGAATTTATTTTCCCTATTATTCTATCCTTAAACACTTGTAAAACACTCATAAATCCTCTCTAGAGTTCTTGGGAAAGGAAATCTAGGGTTTTATCTTAAGAAGTAAATAGGGGCATGTCTTCGTGACTTCTGTCCATCATCATCTTGGTTTAAGTCAAGTTCTCATCCCTCATTATTAGTTCTAACCAAAGTCATGGTTTTATACAATGTTTTCAAGATTTGAAAGTTGTATGATTTTGGGTTTTCAAATATAATTTAGGATTTTTGGTTATAAATGCTTGGTTATGGTTTTTTGATGTTTTAATTATTCTTTTATATAAATTAATAGATGTTTCGGATAATTTTTTGCCTGGGAATGGTTCTTTGGTAATTGACTTTGGTTTTGGAAATACTATGCCCCCAAACTATTTGATAAAATACCTACAACAATATTTTTATTATAATAGTGGTTTTTCAATGGAACTTATGCATGGTTTAACCTGGAAATGGAACCCTAAATTATATGAGTGGTTTAAATAGTTTTGAATGAATTGAAAAGCCTTGGTGGCTATGGTTTTGGTTAATTGGAAATTATGTGGGGTACATGAAAATCCCTTAAGGATTGTCTAAGGACAGTACTTGCAAGCTATAATTGGTATGACGATACCACTACAAATAGCCTTGGTTAATAATAATGGAAAAAAATTATTTTGTTGAAAAGTAGTTTTAATTAGGCTTAAAGAGGGGATATAGCAAAGCCGTGGAAGGTGGACGTCCTGGGGGGATCTAAACTTGATACTCACAATTAACGATATAAGGTTGGTTCTAGTGATAATATTCATGATCTCATAATTTATATTTTAGGGAATGTACTAGTCATCCTTGGTTTCTTTCCTGGTCATGTGACTCCACGCATTGGGCCCTTTCAGTAGGGGGAGCTGAACATATATAGCCTGTGGCTGGTTTAGGACAGCAGAGCTACACAGCCCAAGTAAAAGTTTTAAATGGCATGCTAAACCCGGTTCTCTTTTCTGGCATTGGTATATATATATGTATGTTTGTATTCATATGGCTGGTTTTACTTAGTTTTGTAAATGGCATTATTTTATCCTTATCCTGAGTTCATGTTGTCATTCACCCGTTAACCCATTTTCGAGCACTATATCCCCAAATGATGTAGGAATCGACCAATTTACTCCTCTAATTTAGCAATTCAGACTTTGGGGTAAGCATTTAGACTGAAGTGTTGAGCTTCAATCTATTCAAAAGGCTCTATTTCATGGATTTCATTTCAGTCTTTAGATTATTTATGGATATTGGTTTTGGCTATAGTTGGGGGCATGTCCCAATCAAATATTTGTATTCTTTTGGTTAGAGGCTTTTGTGAAATAACTATTGGTTGGAATAGGCATAATTGGTATTGGTATCCGCCTTAGTATTGGCATTAGTATTCAGGTTGACCTCATTGGAAAAAATTTCTCACTATTCCATCGTATTTTATTTTGGGATTATATATTTAATTATCAATGCAACTTATTTGGTTATGGTTAGATCTATGCTTTAGTTTGTCTTGGAATGGTTGGATGGTGGGTATGAGGTAGTCAGACTCAGTTGGGTCAGTCTAAATAATAGACCTATCCTAGATTTTGTAATCTGGATACTTAAACTACCTTGTTATAGGCTTCAAATTCATCTGACTCAGCATATGTTAATGGTGGTTGGGTTGGGTAATAGTGGGTAGTCCTCGATCCTGGTTAGACTTGTGATGCCCTTTATGATAAGACTCGTGGTCGGGTCGGGTCTAGTTGGTATCAAAGCTTTTGGTTCATGGTTAATTGGGAGTCCAGAAATTTATGTCTGGTAGAGTGTCTTTTAAGGGTATGCAGTGTGCCACACTCATAAAAGTGAGGCTACAAGGTACTTAGGAATGTTCTATTTTCTTGGTAATATATTTTCAAGCTAGGAGTCTAAGTATGAGAATTCTTCTCTAATCCTTGGTTATTCACTTTTCATATCATGCCTCGATAATCTAAAATACAAAGAAACTCTTCAGTTCCATCCGGGGAGAATGTTGATGAGGCACATCCTACGTCTGGAGTTTGTCTTTGATCTCAAGGTCTTATCCCTGATCATTTTAGAGTTTCTTCAGTTGCTACTCCTGCTCCTTAGGGTGAGGTGGCTAATGCAAAATATTACCAGTCTATTCATACAATTGCTTTGCTGGTTGCTGCTCTAGTTGAGCATGATGTGTTTAATGGTTATCTGGTGAGGCCACAAGGGTTGGATAGTTTTTTAAACTGAGTCCCCCTACTTTTACTTGTGTATAAGTGGAGGAGGATCCTCAGGGTTTCTTAGATGAAATAGGGAAGACATTCAGGGTGATGCACGCCACAAATATAGAAGGTGTAAACTTTGTAGCTTATCAGCTCAAAGATGTTATGTACTAATGGTATGAAGAGTGGGTTAGGGATAGAGGTAATGTGGAGTATATGTCCTTATATGATGCCTTTTCGGGTGGTTTCTGGATCATTTTTATCCTCAAGAGCTGAGGGAAGCAAAGATGAAGGATTTTATTAGCTGTCAAGGGAGAATGTTTGTGAAGGATTATGCCTTGAAATTTCATCAGTTTTCAAGGTATTCTCCTAATTTGGTGGATGACATGAGAGCGAGGGTGCGAAAGTTCCCTTCTTGGTTATCTTGGGACTTGATCTTAGAAATCAAGACTATTTTACAGATCAATGATATGGACATTTAAGGTTAGATGTCCACATGGAGAAGGTAGAGGATGAGAAGAGGAAACAAATGGAGTTTAGAGGAGCAAATTTTCTGACCAGGGAGGTACTTAGTTGCAAAGTGGTCAGGATAAAGGTAAATGGCCAAAAAAGAAGTGGGGGAGTTCTAGTTCCTTTTCAACTGCTACGCTCCTTACCCGAGGATGTCAGGTAATAGGTGTCAGTAAGGTGGTGATAATTTTTAGGCACAGGGTGCCTAATCTTAGGTAAGAGAGGGTCAGACAATTTTTTATGCCCTCCTTACTGGTTCTGTTGTCATCTTCATTGGGTTTACTATGAGAAAGATAGGGATAAGTGTTTCAAATATGGCTGGCTAGGCCATATGATCAAGAATTATCTGGTTAGTAAGGTACGACTTTGGTGTTTGTTCCTGCTTCTAGTATCGACATTGTTCAAAATAGGTTGTACGTTCTAACATCTTAGTGGGAATTTAAGGCATCACCTGATATCATTACTGGAACATTATAACTCTTTTCTCATGACGTGTATTGTCTGCTTGATCTGGGGTCCACTCTTTTTTGTGTGACCCTATTTGTGTCTGTATGTATTGGTTTTGATCCTAAGGTTGTTTCGTCTCCTTTTTTTGTTTCTACCTCGGTAGGTGACTCAATTATTTCTAAGAGATTCTATAAGGGGTGTGTAGAATCTGTTTGTGGTAGGAAAACTTCGGTGGATTTATTTGAACTTTATATGGTGGATTTTGATTTTTTTTAGGGGATGGATTGGTTAGACTTTTCTATGCTTCCTTGGATCATCAGACCCGTAAAGTTGTGTTTGGGTTCCCTGGTGAACCAAATATAGAGTGGGAGGGTGGTTCCCTAGCTCCTAGGGGGTTTATTTCTTATCTTAGACCTCAGATTTTAATATCTAAAGGTTGTCTTTATAACCTGGTTTGGGTTAAAGATTCTAACTTGGAGGGTTTTTCTATATAATCAGTTCTAATCATAAATGAGTTTCCTGAGGTCTTTCTAGATAATCTTTATAGTGTTCCTCCGGATAGGGAGATAAATTTTTGTATTGATTTGGTTCTGGACACTCAACCAATATCTATTCCTCATTATAGAATGGCTCCTGTTGAGTTGAGGGAACTAAAGAAGCAACTTAAGGATCTTCTGGATAAGGGGTTTATTCATCCTAGTATATCCTCATGGGGTGTACCGGTGTTGTTCATATGTAAGAAGGATGGTTCCCTTTTGATGTGCATTGATTATCGGTAGTTGAATAAAGTAATAATTAAGAACAAGTACCCTTTTCCAAGGTTAGATGACTTGTTTGATTAGTTGCAGGGTGCCAAGTTTTTTTCAAAGATAGATCTTTCGTCTAGGTATCATCAGCTTAAGATTAGGGAGGAGGATATCCCTAAGATGACTTTTTATACTTGGTATGGGCACTTTGAGTTATTGGTGATGTCATTTGGTTTGACTAATGCCCTGGCAGTATTTATGGACTTGATGAACAGGGTTTTCAAGTAGTTCTTAGATGTCTTTATCATTGTTGTTATTGATGAATTCTGGTTTATTCCAAAAGTGTGGTGGATAATACTAATCACCTCCATGTGGTACTGCATAACTTGAAGGATCAACAGTTGTATGTCAAATTCTCCAAGTGTGAGTTTTAGTTGAACATTGTGACTTTTCTTGGTCATATTATTTCTATCAAGGGGATCATGGAGGATCCACAAAAGGTGGCAGTGGTTAAAAAGTGTCCTAGACCCATGAATCCAACTGATATTCAGAGTTTCTTAGGTTTGGTTGGGTATTATCTACGATTTGTGGAGAGCTTTTCGACGATATCTTCTCCTTTGACTAAGTTGACTCAGAAAAAGGTGAAGTTTTCTTAGTCAGATACTTGTGAGGGGAGTTTTGAGAAGTTAAAAGATAAGAAAACTTTGGCTTCAATATTGACATTGCCCGAGACCAGTGAGAGGTTTGTGGTTTATTGTGATGCATCTAGGATTGGACTTTGTTGTGGTTTGATTCAGCATGGAAAGATGATTGCCAATTCTTCCAAGCAATTAAAGGTACATGAGATAAATTATCCTACTCATGATTTGGAGCTATTGGAGGTTGTTTTTGCTTTGAAAATCTTGTGGCATTATCTGTATAGATTACACATAAATATCTTTTCTGATCATAAGAGTCTACAGTATGTGTTCACTCAGAAGGAGCTAAATCTCAGGCAAAGAAGATAGTTGGATCTTCTCAAAGACTATGACATGAGTCTTTACTATCACATACGTAAGGCTAAAGTGGTTGATGATGCTTTTATTAGAGTATCCATGGGGAGTTTGGCTAATGTAGAGGAAGAAAAGTAGGAATAGGTGAAACCACTTGGCAAATCTTAGAGTTTATTTTTTGGACTCTGAGGATGGTATGGTGATGGTACTAAAAGAGGTTCGGTCATCTCTTAGTGCAGAGATTAAGGAGAATCAAGTGCAAGATCCTATCTTGATGAAAACTAATAGTAATGTAGGTATGTAGAAGGTAATGGTGTTTGAGATTAGTTGAGATAGTACGTTATAGTACCAAGAAAGGTTGTGTGTTCCTGATGTCGATGGGTTGTGACAAAGGATCATGGTTGAGGCACGTGAATCATGCTACGTTTGTACATCTCGACTCAACAAAGATGTATCATGATCTCAAGGAGATATATTGGTGGAATGGTATGAAAAAAGGCATGGCTGATTTTGTGGCCAAGTGCTTGGTGTGTCAACAAGTAACAGTTGAGCACATGAGACCTGGTAGATTGTATCAAGAGATTGTTTTACCCGAAAGCAAATTAGAGGTAATTAATATAGATTTCATTATCGGTCTTCCTCGATATCAGAATTAATATGGTTCGATTTGGATTATTGTGCATAGGATGACAGAGTCGGCTCACTTCTTGCCAGGAGATTGTGAAGCTACATGGGGTACCTATTACCAATTATATCTGATCATGGTATGCAGTTTTCATCTCATTTCTGGCAATCTTTTAGGAAGGGATTGGGTAATAAGGTGAGTCTGAGTAATACTTTTCATCCTCAGACGGATGGTCAAGCGGAAATTACTATTAAAACATTGAAGGATATGCTAAGTTCATGTGTAGTTGATTATGGTGGCAATTAAGTTGAGCATCTACCATTGGTAAAATTTGCTTACAACAATAGTTGTCATTCTAGTATTGGTATGGCCCTTTTTGAGGCATTGTATGGTAGGAGGTGTAGATATCTTATTGGTTAGTTCAATCTTGGTGAGGCAGATATGTTCAGTCCGAATTTGGTCTATCAGGCTATAGAAAAAGTGAAGGTGATTTGGGATAGGATTAAGGCAACCCAAAGTCACCAAAAGTCCTATGCAGATGTAAGGCATAGAGACTTGGAGTTTGAGGTTTGGGATAAGGTGTTCCTCAAGGTATCTTCTATGAAAAGAGTAATGTGGTTTGGCAAAAAGGGGAAGCTCCGTCCTCGATATATTTGTCCTTAAGTGGTTTTGCAGACGGTTAGAAATATTGCTTATGAATTGGAGTTTCCTTTTTGTTTGATTTCTATTCTTCTAATATTTCATGTCTTTATGTTGAGAAAGTGTCTTAGTGATCCTTCTTCGATTATTCTTTTTGAGTGGTTAGGTATCTTGAACTCTCTATCTTATCAAGAGGTCCCGATTGAGATCTTGGATAGGCAGGTTCATCGATTTCAAACCAAGGATGTGGCTTTGATTAAGGTTCTATAGAAAACCATAAGGTAGAAAAAGTTATGTGGGAAGCGGAGGAGGCCATAAAGTCCAAGTATCCACATCTGTTTTATGCTCTTGGGATTCATGGAAAAAATATGTGCCTTTAACACATATTTATTTTCTAAGTTTGTTAAAGGAAAGATTAATATCTTTTCCTCTTTGTTTTCAAACTTTGTTAAAGATTGGAAATACATTTGATAATACAAATGACTCGTGCCTGTGATTACCGCTACCTTGTCCGTCATTCAGGGATGAATGTTCATAGTGGGGGAGACTGAAACACCCTTGTTTTTGTACTTTTGAAAATATTTTTGATTTCTTGTTTTTGGGAAATATACGACTTAGGGGAATCAGTCATACACTTAGTGCGGGTGGTATGGTCAAGTCGTATGCTGACCAGTGTTTGTTAGTTGGATGGATGTAGTTACTGGAATGGGTACGTTTGGGTGGTACGAGTTGTATAGTTCGGTATGGGTTTTTTGGTTACTTTACTTAACCTTAGGCTTGTTTACTTAAGTTGGATCTGAGTATGAGTGGCTCACCATGAAACATAAGCCCGGGTATAATTCATACCCGGGACTCATATGGTGGTCAGTGTTCAAACCTCATAGATTCTATTCTGCCAGGGGTATGGTTTATGGGAACTAGTTGTACACATGAAGATGACTTGGGTTTAGGTGTGTCATACCATGGACATTGTTAGGTCCAAGGGGGAAGCCTAGGGTACGAGAGATGGGTACCACTCGTACAGGATGGGTACAAGTCACAAGGATCAATCGAAACCTATGACGGGAATTTAATGCAATTTAAGTGAGGGCAATCTGGACATTTTACCATTTATCCTAATAAGGTCCCACGACTTATATTGAACTTGGGAGGTTATTTGCCCTATTATTTTATCCTTAAACACTTGAAAAACACTCTTAAATCCTCTCTAGAGTTCTTGGGCAAATGAAGCTAGGGTTTTACCTTGAGGAGTAAATTGGGGCTTGTCTTGGTGATTTCTTTACGTCATCAACTTGGTTTAAGGCATGTTCTCTTCCCTCGTTGTTAGTTCCAACTAAAGGCATGGTTTTATACAATGTTTTCTTGACTTAAATGTTGTATGATTTTGTGTTTTCAAATATGATTTGGGGGTTTTGACTATAGATGCTTGGTTATGGCTTTTCCATGTTTTAATTATGATTTTATATTTATTAATGGTGATTTTGTATAATTGGTTGCACGGGAATGGTTCTTTGGTAATGGACTTTGGTTTTGGAAATACTATGCCCCCAAAGTGTTGAAAAATGCCTAAAACAATGTTTTCACTATAATAGTACCTTTTCAATGGAACTTATGCATGGTTTAAACCTGGTAATGGAACCCTAAATGATATTAATGTTTTAAATGGTTTTAAAAGAATTGAAAAGGCCTTAGTGGCTGTGGTTTTGGTTAATTGGAAATCATGTAAGGTACATGAGAATTCCCTAAGGATTGGCTAAGGATAATACTTGCAAGTTATAGTCGGTATCACGATACCACTACTAATAGCCTTGGTTAATAATAATGGAAAATGGTTAATTGGGCATAAAGGAGGAGGTGTAGCAAAGCCGTGGAAGGTGGAGGTCCCATGGGGTTCAAAACTAGAAACTCATATTTGTTGATATGCAGTTGGTCCTAGTGACCATGTGCATGATGTCACACTTTATACCTTAGGGGATGTACTAGTCATGCCAGGTTTTCTTCCTTTGTCGTGTTGTTTCACGCATTGGACCCTTTCAATAGGGGGAGCTGAAACTATATAGCCTATGAGTAGTTTATGATGACAGAGCTACACAACCCAAGGAAAGGTTTTAAATGGGATACTAAACCCAGTTCCTTTTCTCGGCATAGTTATATATATATGTATGGTTGTGTGCATAGGGATCATTTTACTTGGTTTTATAAATGGAATTATTTTATGTTAATGCTAAGTTCATGCTAGCATTCATCCGCTAACCCATCTTTGGCCTATGTATCCCCATACAATTCAGAAACCAAGCGTTCAAGCCCTTCTGCTTAGCGATTCAGCATTTATGTCAACATTTTGATTGAAATGGTAAGCTTCCATCTATTCGGAAGGCTCTATTTCATGGATATCATTTCACACTTTGGATTATTTATGGATATTCGTTTTTTCTATGGTTGGGTGCATGTCCTAACCAGATATTTGTTTACTTTTGGTTAGAGGTTTTATTTGAACTACTATAGGTTGGAATAGGTGGGATTGGTATTGGTGTCAACCTTAGTATTGGCATTGTTACTAGGGCTGACCTCATTGGACAAAACTTCGTAATGTTCCAACGTATTTTATTTTGGATTATATATTTAATTATCAATGGAACTTATTTGGTTATGGTTAGATATATGGTTTGGTTTGGCTTGGTATGGTTAGACGGTGGGCATGAGGTAGTCGGACTTAGTTGAGTCGGTCTCAATAATAGACCTATCCCAGAGTCTATAATCTGGATAGTTATGCTACCTTATTATAGGTTTGGAATTCAGCCGACTCAAGGTAAGATAATGGTGGTTGGATTGGGTAACAGAGGGTGGTCCTCGATCCTTATTGAACTTGGAATGCCCATTAGGATAAGGGCCCCGGTCGGGTCTGGTTACTCCTGGTAGCCCTGTCAAATCAATCCTAACCACTACTACAATACTATTCTTTAGATGACCCTGCATCATGATAAAGGTCTCTCTCAAAAATATATCACAGCCCTTCCGTGCACCATATTGAATAAATCTCAACTATAGGCAAAATCGAAACATATGGAGCCAGACTCTAGGGCGATAGGTGGTGTAACTACGGGTGAGTGCCTTGTGTATCCAGCTGAATACCCTATGCCGATGACGATGATATATCTTATGAGATACGAGAAATACCATCCTCAAACTAGGGTGCAACAAAAGCATATACTAACTCACTAGCTGGACCAGATGTATCCTCCGGCACCTTCTCAGACTGGGAGCTAAATGCATCCTCTTCCACTCTGAAACCTATATCGTTACCTAACTCAACCTCATCTCTAAAACCAGAACTATCCACTAAATCACCCTCCTCCTCCTTAAATTGGGAAGAATATAATGGTGATGTCTGGACCGATATAATCCTTGGCCTCCGAACACATCTAAGTGATGCAGTCTAGGGCCCTACCTTTGTTGGAGAAGGTTAAGATCCCAAAAAATAATAACTGGTATGAGTTGAGGGCTCATCTGAATAGGATCTGGGGTAGATTGAGTGATAATGTAGCAACAACTACTGCAGCGGCAGGCCTAGAGTCTATCATAGGGCCAATGGGGTGCTATCATAGCTCACGGGGAACTCCTCATGTATCCACTCCGCTTAACATACTCATCTCAAAGCGTAGATTAAAATCTTTTTTTGGTGCAACTTTTGGTGCCATCGTACCTGAAATGATACTGGTTAGTGCCTGAAATATAAGAAAGGAAAAAAATTGAAAAAATTTTGATGAGACAATTAGGGATACCTACGACCCCACTTACGGAGGCCATAAGTAATACTTAAGGGGTTCTTCGGTACCTTCATAAGTATCAGAAAAAGACCTTGAATTTTTAAGGCTTTAGGTATGACACTTACGATGCTACTTATGCCTTCGTAGGTATTACTTATAAAGTCCGAAAGTATCTTCGTAAAAGACTTTCGAAGAGTTGATCAATTTTCTCAAAATCTCTATTCGACATAGTGTATATTTCAATTTGTTTACTCAATATTGTACATTCCCACATGCTTTAATTTAAGTTAAACAGTATTGTACAAGTATTTTCAGGTTTTCCTTCACTATTCAACTTCTACTTTCATGTATTAAGTGATCACAGGTTTCCCAAACACAAAACATGTCACAAATTAACTTTCATCAAGTGTAAGCTCCGCAAAAGTCAAGAATTATGAGACATTGCTAATTACATGGCTCTATCTAGGTCTATCTCAAGTTCAATGATCATGCACATGGTTTTACCGAAGTGGAGACAAGAATTATTACCTAGATCTGAGAAATCTGGAAGTAAAAGATGAACAAAGTTGAAATAACCATAATTCTTGAGGAATATGTGTACAATTGATGGTGCAATGGGAGGACTTTTTTCTTTATAGATTTAGAAGGAATTTGAGGAGTTTTAATTTGGTGGGAGTTTGAATTTGAAGGGTTGTGGGAGTAATGGGTCGGTTTGGGGGATTTTAAGGA
Organism: Capsicum annuum; assembly: GCF_002878395.1. Lineage (NCBI taxonomy): Eukaryota > Viridiplantae > Streptophyta > Magnoliopsida > Solanales > Solanaceae > Capsicum > Capsicum annuum. The sequence continues at coordinate 132,078,627 of NC_061115.1, forward strand.
AGCGGGTAAGACAGTTTTGATTGGATTTGCATGGGTTCGACTCAAAAATTTTAAATCTGAGCCCAACTTTTTTGACCCACTTACTGGGTCACTTAAGGCCCAAAATCAAGGAAAGATGTTCTTCTTCATGAATGCGGTGACACTTTGACCCATAATATTTGGAAGCACAAGCACCTCCACCCTTTTAAAACATATTAAAATGCCACCAATATATACTTCATCCCATAAGAACTTACAAACAAACCCATGAAATCAACTCCCTACACACCAAACAGCTCTAACTTAAATATAGGTGTTATAGAGAGCACATGTTTTCGCGATATATTTCCTTGTGGGTGACACTGAACACAAGCCTAAACATAATCATGAGCATCTTTGTAAACAGTCAACCAATAGTAACCACACTGCATAATTTCGTGGGATGTATGAGTGCCCTAAGGGGACCCCAATTAGTGATGAATGACAAAACTTAAGAATGCTCATCACTCTACCTCAGGAATGCGTATCAAAATAACTTCATCCGCACACACTCAAAATAGATAAGGCCCATCCCAGAAATCTTTTGCACCTTATGCATGACTCATTTGTTTTGCTTAAATGATAAGTCTTTCGGGAAAGGTCACTTTCTAAATAGTTGGCAAGATTAGTACTAGGGGAATAAGTCTTGTGATTCTTCCAAGACCCGTTAATCTAGAAGAGTATCATCAATTTCAAACTCATCCCATAATTTTAGTATTGCCTCCTCTTCGGGGCGGGATAGGTGTTTGCAACCTAGTTTTCAGTGCCTTCTCTATCTTTCACCTTAAAATCAAATTTGTACAACAATAGTACATAATGAATGAACCTCAGCTTAGCATCTTTCTTCGACATGAGATACCTAACAATGACTTTGGTTCCAATCAAATAGGACAAAAATTACTCAAAAGAAAAAAACCCCTTTAGTAACTCTTGTACTTTGTTAGCATTGTAGATTTGGTGAAGGATCTTCTTACGTCATTGGCCTAGGATGTCTCCTAAAGCCACACCACTAACATTACACATCACCTCAAAAGGCAAGGAAAAATCTATAGATTTAATAATAGAAGCTAAGATCAACCACTCCATAAAGCATTCAAAATCCTAGAGACAAGCATCATCGAACACGAACTTCACCTCCTTCTCTAAAAGCTTGTAAAATATATTAGCAATTTTAGAGAACTCCTTGATGAGCCTCCTATAGAACCCAGCATGACCTAAGAAACTTGTAATACCTTTAACTGAAATTAGTGGAGGTAATTTTTCAATCAACTCTATCTTCACTATGTCAACCTCAATACCCCTATTTAAAAGCTTATGTTCGAGAACAATCCCTACTTTCACCATAAAGTGACACTTCTCCCAATTTGAAACTAGGTTTCACTCCTCACATCTATGAAGTGCATTGGCCAGATGGGCTATAAAATCACCAAACGAGTCTCCAATAACCAAAAAGGTTATCTATAAAGACCACTATAATTTCTTCAACCATTTCAGAAAAGATCGATATCATATAATACTGAAAGGTGGAGGGAGCATTACAAAGTCTAAAAGGCATCCTCAAAAATGCAAACGTACTATATAGACATGTGAAAGTGGTCTTCTCCTAGTCTTAGGGGGAATTAGAAATCTAATTAAACCATGAATAACCATAAAGAACAGAGTACAATCCTCTATCTGCAAGGAAGTCTAGTATCAAATCTATGAAAGACATAGAAAAATGGTATTTTTTTACATCTATGTGTTCAAAACTTGATAATCAATGCACACTCTCCATCTCATAATGATCTTATGGGAACTAATTCATTCTTCTAATTAGGGACCATAGTGATCCTACCCTTCTTAGGTATGCGTTGAACTGGGCTCTACCATTTGCTATCAGTAATAGGATAAACCATGCCTGCATATAACCACTTTATAATTTAATTCTATATCGTCTCATGAACTAATGGGTTCAAACAATGTAGGTGCTCGATGTTAGGCATACAATCAGGTTCAATCTAAATTATAAGAGTACAAACCTTGGGTGGAATCCACACAATATTTGTAATAATCCATTTGATGGCCCTTTTAAATCTCTACAATATTGAAATCAAGTCCTCATCATGTGTATTAACTAAATCAGCCACAATAATAACTAGTAAGGTATTGTTAGCTCCTACAAATTCATAACGCAAGAAAGAAATGAGAGCCTTCAATTCCAAGATCGGTGGCTCCTCAATAGATGGTTGGGCTGATGGAGTCACTCTATTCTTCAAGTCCAAATCCATCTTCTTTGGTGCATAAGTGTAAGATCCTCTACCAATCAGAGAACTCACCATGTCGTCATACTTATTGATGCCATCACTGTCAAAATTCATGACTACCACTCCTAATGTCTCTACACTAAGTTGCTCCTCAATAGTTGCAGTTAATGTATCTTCATTAATAGTATCTATCACAGACACCGCTCTTATTTCTTTTAGCTGCCTCATAGACTGACCCACATTAAAATTAACTTATTTTTGAATGTGCTTGAATTTTATATGCCCCATTTCTATGTCAACATAATCCCTACCATGGCTAAGAAGTGCATTCCTAAGATAATAGAAACATTAAAATCTATCTCACAGTCAAGAATCATAAAATTAACTGGGAATATGATGGAAGCTACCTTCACCAAAATATCACACAATATACCAACTGATTTCGTCATAGTCTATTCAGCCATCCATAATCTCACTGACATTAGCTTAGGATTCCCTAACCCTAATAGCTTGTAAACAAGTCACAACATTTGATTTATGCTAGATCCCAAGTCTCACAATGCTCATATAAAGTTTAGAGTCTCAAAGAATAGTTAAATCTTCGGGTTCCTCTTTCTTCTCAACCAAAGACCAGAAGAAATAACAATACAATGGTCCATATTATCAGCAAGTTCAAACCTCACAATTCCATTTTTTCATTGCTAATTCATTTATAAACTTTGCATAATCAGGCATCTGTTCTAATACTTTAACAAGAGGGACATTTACTAATAGCTCCTTCAATATAGATAGGAATTTTGTATACTTCCCTTCTTCTTGCATCTTATTCAACCTTTAATAAAAAGGTGGAGGAGGACATGGAATGGTCTTTAAAATTGGCTCGACCTCCTTACCCTTCTCTTTATCAGTTTTAACTCTTTTCTCAACACCCTTTGATTTTTAAGACGTCTCAGTATCAGTCACCAACGTCTTAGTTTTAGTTTGAGTGCATTATCAAGATCAAAAGTATATTCCTCATCTTATAAAATACCTCTTTATAAGGGTCAATAGTAGCTTTACTACTCTGATTGGTGATAGCTAAATAGTTACTATCATTCTTTGGACTTTGCATAGTACTACTCAAAAGAATGACCAATTGACGTTGATTTAATGTTGCTAACATATGACCAAATAGGTGGTCTAGCTATTTAATCGCAGTATCAAATGATTCTACCTTCTCACTTAGTCTTAAAATATCTAATCTCCTTAAGGAAACTCATTTGATTCGCTAAACCCTTAACTAGCTTAGAAGTAAAGCTTGCATCCTCGAATCAGTATCACGGTTCCTAAAAGGAATATACACACTAATCTTCTCCTTATAGTCATCCTTTCTCCTCTAGTCAACTATTGCTCTCTCTACTTTGACCCCTATACATGTACCCATAGTAGTTCTAACCTTTATTCTCTTTCCACGAGTTCCAAGAGTCCTGATTGGACCATTAGACCTTGGATCAAAACCCTTCCATCCCTCTATTTAGGTTCTTTTCTTCCTCTTCAATATCAAAATCATAAAACCTAGGAGATTTACCTAGATACGCTCACAATATTCACCTTTTTAAAAATTATAGTTACAAATTGCTTGGTCATTAACCCAATCTACATCCTCAGTTGTGCAACCTCTTGAGCTACTATATCTTCTATAATTCTCTACTCACTTGAAGAACTAAGAGCATGAGTACCCTCTTCTTTCTACCTCTTGAGTAAGCCACCCTCGATTGGTTTTAGAGATCTGATCTAAGATTTTTCCAGCTAACTCCCAATGAAGGATCATGAAATCCCTGCCATTAATAGTATCAAAAAAAGCTTTGTTATTGGCATTCAAGGCTCTATAGAATATTTCAAGCAAACTCCTTCCTCAAATTCTTAGATTGGGCACCAGCATCAACATCTTCTTTGACCTCAACCATGTCTAGTACAATTGTTCTAAATGTTATTTCCTAAAATTTTAAATTTCATCCTTCAACTAAAGAATTCTAAAAGGTGGAAAGAATTGGTCAATGAATTGTTTTTGTAACTCATTTCAATGAGTGGTAGACCCACGAGGTAGTTCCCCTAACCATAATATCACTTCATATGTAAGAAAGAATAGGAACAACCTGAGTCTCAAAGCTTCCTGAATCACCCCAGGCATATTATGTGAAGTGCATATCCCACTAAAATTGAAGATGTACATATTTGCATCATAAGTCAACAGAACTACAAAAGCACCCTTCAGATTCAGTAACTGAATCATAGCACTCATAATATCAAATTTTACCCCCTGAGAAAACTTAGGAGAGATGATCGCTCCTTTTTTACAGGCTCAACATACCCCAAATCTTTCTCAAGATCATCATATGCTAGGAAGAATGGAATATTTAGGGGTGCTTGAGATCTATATCTTCTATCTAAGTTAGGTATACCTCAACTCTTTTCTTTTTGTCTCACTCTTTCCTCTTGAGATTCACGATGAGAAGTAGTGTCTCTCCTTGGATTTTCTCTAGCCAAATATCTGAGTAATAGTCTATGTGGTTATTTATGGAACACTATAGAGAGGCATAGAAATAAGATTAGGGTCATTATGAACCCCATGCTCATTCTCTTTCATCTTACAATTTGGTCATAAGGTTCACTAATCTCAATATTAAGTGGAATCAAAGGATTTCCTTGACTTCGACTACTGGACATATATAAGCGTAAGCCTCAAGTATAATAGAAGAATAAAAAAAATAAAACCTCAATAACTTTAATTAATTAATGTGTAATTGTATCCCCGGGCAACGATGCCACAATTTTATGTCACCTAAGATTACACTTCCAAGAAGTATAACTCCATAATTGTTAAATATATTACCTAACAAAGTTAGTATTGAACCTACAAGGAATAGGTCAAATCAGTATCACCAACCTACTAAAGTAGATAAAAAAAAGCAAAAAACTAAAAAGGGGGATTTTGTAAGAATGGTAATATAGTAGTAACAAGTCTTGATCAATTTAGGTTAAAATCAATATGAGATGAATACTAGGACTTTATTCCCCCTAACTTCCTAACTCTGTAGACTTATCATACTTCATAAAACTACCCCAATGCCTTGCATGCAGAATCTGACAAGATATGTATCATCAACTATCTTGTGAATGCCTTTGATGAATTTCATTCATCACCTTACTAACCCTTGTCTTGGATCCAAGATTAATTATTACCTTTTGAGTATCAAGTTAATTAGATGAAGTTTGATAGCTTTAAAGTACTTTTGTGGCCTTCTTTTCCAAGTCTCTACCTCTTTTTTGAGTTGGTATCGAATAAAGGAAAGTTCTTAACTTCTGTCATAGTTATGAAAGAAATCAAACCAAAGAAGATCACAATACATAAAAGAATATTGATCAAGAATGACTTTGCACTTCCTCTACTTTGTTATTTCCTCAAGGTTTCCACAACCCTAGTTAGGTGGTTTAGCCACCTATATTTGCAAGAACATCCATTGAATTCATAAAAGAAAGCATATGAATTATCTTATAATAATTGAAGAATAAAAACAAAAATCTCATATTAATATTCAATCATAAAAAACAAGAGCAAATGATTCCAAGATCAAAAGTCGAATCTTAGAATCAATATAGTGTTGTGAATGTAAAGAATATGTAAACTCACCAAGGCTGCATTTTGCACTAGTAATAGCTAAAACTCTAACAACTCAAAAAAATACAACCTTAGCAAGAAACTAGTCAATCCAATAATCCATCTTAGTAATGAACACCTAATTTTACCAATATATGAAATGATCACATAAAAGATCACCTATCTCTATTACTCATAACTCCACTAGAAGAAGAACAACATCGAGTCTAGATTAAAGTACCCAACTCTACACCGATACTAAGATCAAAGCTACACCCAATAGGCATACCTAACAAACCTAAAAGGTGAATCCAAGACCTCTCGATACCAATATGAAAACCACTATGGGGTGATGAACTATTCAAGTTTGAAAAATAAATCCCAAATTAGTCAAACTAAAAAATAGGTTGTAGAAAAGGCTAGCCAATGCTAAAATCATAGCAAACCAGAAGGCAATTCCTAGAATCTTAAACACAAGAATGAGATATATAATGAAATTGGCAACTCTAAAACTATAATAAAGCCATAGATGGACAACTTACCTTCATTATTATAACACACTCAACTACAAGTCTAGCTATGCCAATCAAAGGAAAAATAACCAACCTTACCTTGCAATAAGAGAGAAATCCCCCAGTCAAGCTAACCATATAGGCTATGAACTAGAACCAGTAGGAAGAGGATACAAACTACATAATGCTAATCTATTCATCTACCAAGAGAGGATCGATCAACATAAAAAAATGACAATAATAACATAAGCAATATAAACATTAATATAAAAGGCAGGTGGTACAAAAGATTAAATCAATAGAAAGTACATTATAGGGCCATAAGAAGTCCAATATTCCATGGTAAATGGGACTCAAACCCAAAGGATACACCACTAGGGAAATATCAACACATGATCCACTTTATCCACTACTAAAAGAAATCACCCAAGGGGTAGTTATATGATCATGAACTATTTATCCATGCACATAGTAATCAATATAAACCTACCAAAACATACAATAGTTATGGGCACTTACACTAAATAAAAAGGTAAAGAAGGGAAAAAAAAGTTCACATATCATGTGGAATTGGAAGTCACATTCCTGATATGTGAACCACCCTAGTATTTGACCCTTAGTAAAATTTCTATATTTTTAGACTTTTTGAACATCATAAAACTTACCATACTAGTCGTATAGTGAGGGTATAGGTCAGGTAACCCAGTCGTATATTGTATAGTCTTAGGTTGTATTGGGTGGTTGAGTTTCTAGAATGGGTATGACTTTGGTAGGTATAAGTCATAATATAGGTGATGGGTTAGGTGTTTGTGTTCTTCTTTACTTAGTTTGAAATTTATAAACTTAACTTTAATATATGTATGAGTGGTTCACCTTGAGTCGTGAGATAGTGTACGAGTCATATAGTCCCACACATATGTTGGACAATGTCAACCCCTCTAGATTCTTCCTAAGGAAAGGGTTAAGTGTATGTGTCGTATGCTTGGGTACGATTGGGTCTTGGTGGTCCTATGTTGCACAGTGTTAAGGGTCCAAGGGACACCTAGGGTATGATTTATGGGTACCACTCATATGATAGTGGTATCGTAGAGTTATACCCTTCAACGGGAAATTAATACAATTTAAGTTAAGAGTATTCTTGACATTTCTCCTTATAACTCCTTGAGACCCCATGACTTAAAATACATTTTTGGGGTTTCTTTATCCTATTTGCAATCAATTAGTCACTTTAAACTCCCTCAAATATCTCAAGGCTCTTGGGTTAATAAAAAGCAAAGGCTTCCTTTAAGGTGGTCAATTAATCTCATAGGGGTGAATTTACTCCTCCCTTATTGTTAGTTACAACTAAGGGCATGTTCTATGAATTGTTTTTATGGCATAAATTATGGTAATGTTTGGGTTTTAAAGTATACTATGGGGGTTTTAGTTATAATGGTTTTTTATGGTTTTCCTATGTCTTTAACTTGTGGTTTTCATGTTATAATGGTGTTTTGAACATTTGGTTGCATGGGAATAGTTAATTGGTGCTTAGTTTTTATTTTGGAAACATTATGCCCCCAATATGTTTGATAAAATACCTACGAGAATGCTTTTATTATATTGTTGGTAATGGTATTTAAGATCAATAGCGATTGTATGGTGTGATATTAAGGGAGGTTATGTGTTCCTAATATTGATGGTTTCCAAGAAAGAGTATTAGATAAGGCACATGAATCACACAAGGTTGTTCATCCCGATTCTATAAAAATCAATTCTATAAAAATATATTATGATCTCAAGGAGATGTATTGGTGGAATGATATGAATAAGGATGTGGCTAATTTTGTGGCTAAATGTTTAGTGTGTCAACAGGTGATAGTTGAGCACATGAGCCGTAAAGGCTTGTATTGGGAAATTGAATTACCAAAATAGAAATAGGAAGAAATCAACATATATTTTGCTACTTGTCTTCCTCGGTTTAGCAACCAATTTGATTTGGTTTGGGTCATCGTGGATAGGATGACAAAGTCGGCTAACTTTTTCCCAGTGAGGACTAACATTTTGTCCAAGGATTATGCAAGGTTGTATCTTCATGAGATTGTGAATCTATATGGGGTACCTATTTCAATTATATCTAATTATGAAATGCAATTTTCATATCACTTTTGGCAGTCATTTTAGAAAAGGTTGGGTACTAAAGTTAGTTTAAGCATTAATTTTCACCCGTAGACAAATGGGCAAGCAGAAAAGATAATTAGGCCTTGAAAGATATGCTTTGTACATATGTGATGTATTATGATGGTAATTGGATTGAGCATCTACCTCTTTTAGAGTTAGCTTACAATAATAGTTACAATTCTAGCATTGGGATGGCCCTTTTTGAGGCATTGTATGGTAGGAGGTGTAGATCTCCTATTGGATGGTTCGTGCTTGGTAAGGCAAATATGTTTGGTCTAGACTTGGTATGTCAGGCTATGCAGAAGATGAAGGTAATTTGGGATAGACTTAAGGGTGTAAAAATCACCAAAAGTCCTATATGGATGTAAGGTATAGGGACTTAGAGTTTGATGTTGGGGATAGAGTGTTCCTAAATATATCTCCCATAAAGAGAGTAATGCGATTTAGGAAAAGAGATAAGCTCAGTTCCCAGTATGTTTTCTTATGTGGTTTTCAAGAAGATTAGTAATGTTACATATAAAATATAGTTGCCTTCTAGTTTGAGCTTCATTCATTTGATATTCCATGTCTCTATGCTGAGAAAGTGTATAGGTGATCCTTCATCAGTTGTTCTTTTAGAAGAATTGGGTATCTCAAATTCTCTGTCCTGTAAAGAGATACTGGTTGAGATCTTGGATCAGTAGGTTCGTTGGTATTGGACAAAGGATATAGTTTTTTTCATAGTTCTATGGAGGAACCAAAGGATAAAAGAAGCTACTTGGAAAGCAAAAAAGGATATGAAGTCCAAGTATCTACATTTGTTGTTTGCTCTGGATATTCATGTTCAAGGTATGTGTTCCTTATAACTTCTTAGTTTTCTACCTTAGTTAAAGGTTAGAATGTGGTATATGTTGGGGTTTAATTTGTGCTTGTACTATATTATCCGTCATTCAGGGACGAATGATTCTAGTGGGGGAGACTAAAACACCGTGGGTTTTGACCCATAAAAAATTTCTCTATTTTGGGACTTTTTGGACATCATATGACTTACCATACTAGTCGCATTATGATGGTATAGGTTAGGTGACCCAGTCGTATATTGTCCAATGTTGGGTGGTGTTGGGTGGTTGAGTTGTTTTAAATAGGTATGACTTGGGTAGGTACGAGTCATATGGTGGGTGGTGGGCCATTGGTTTGGGCTCTCATTCACTTTATCTTAAACTTAGTAACTTAACTTGGATATAAGTATGAATGGATCAACATAAGTCATGAGATAGTGTACGAGTCGTATAGTCCAACTAATATGTTTGACGGTGTAAACATCTTTGGATTCTACCTATGGTATGGGTTAAGGGTACGTGTCATATGCTTGGGTACAATTGGGTCTTGGTGGTCGTATATTGGATAATATTTGGGGTTCAAGGGATTCCTAAGGTACTAGTGGTGCGTACCACTAGTATGATATGGTACAGCTGGTATGGTGGAGTCATACCCTCCTGCAAGAAATTAATACAGTTTAAGTTGGGGGTATTTTGGACATTTCCCCTTTTAACTCCTTGGGATCCCACGACTTAAAACACTTTTTTGGGGCTTCATTAACCTATTTACAATCAATCAAACATTCTAAACTATCTCAAAATCTCTCAATGTTCTTGGATTAAGCAAAAGCTAGGGTTTCCTTCATAATGCTCAAGTAAGGCTCATAGGAGTGATTTCTTCTCATATTCTCAATCTAAGGCAAGTTACTCCCCCCTCATTGTTAGTTCCAACTAAAGGCATGTTCTATGAATTATTTTTATCGCATAAATTTCAATAATGTTTGGGTTTTGAAATATACTTTGGGGTTTTGGTTATAAGGGTTTATTATGGTTTTCCCATGTCTTTTACTTGTGGTTTTCATATTATAATGGTGGTTTGGACATTTTGTTGCATGGAAATGGTTTATTGGTGCTTGGTTTTGGTTTTGGAAACACTATGCCCCCAATGCATTTGATAAAATGTCTAAGAGAATGCTGTTACTATATTATTGAATTTTTGATGGACTATTGCATGGTATAACTTGATAATGGAACCCTAAATGGTATAAATGGTTTAGAATAGTTAAATGGTATGGTCTTAGTAGTTATGGTTCGTCTAATTAAAAGCCTTGTAGAGTATAAGGGAATCCCCCGTGTAAACATAATAATGAACACTTGTGTGGTACATGGGATTACCCCAAGTCAACTTAATAATATAATCTATATGTATATGGGAATCCTTTCTCCTTAAAAAGAATGGCTTAGGACATTTCTTGCAAGCTATAGTTGTTATGATGATACCACTACTTATAGCCTTAGTTAATAGTAAATGGAATGGTTGTTTGGTTGTGTGGTAATGGTTTTAATTAGGCAATCAGGTGGGGTGTGATAGCTAATTATGAAGAAGTAAGTCCAATGGACGAATTCTAGAAACTCATGTTTGATGACATTAGGATTGGTCATGGCAACCATGTATGATACATATGGGGTATACAAGAATCCCTTAAGTACACTTGTACATAAGTATCATGGAGAGCAAAGGGTACTCGGGAATCTCCTACTCCTATGGTATCTCCAGTTCATATGGCTACATGCATTGGGGCTGGTTCAAGGGGTTACACAGGACCCATATAGCCGTGGGTGGTTCTAGGATGGTTAAGCTATACATACCTAGGTTAATGGTTTTAAAATTATGTTAAACATTGTTTTTTTTTTCCTAACATGGTCATATATATGTATGTATGGTTGTGAATGCATATGGTTGGTTTACTTGGTTTTAAAATTTGGCATCACTTTATCCTTATTCTGAGTACTTGCTAGCGTTCACCTGCTAACCCATTTTTGGGCACTGTATCTCCATGCAATGCAATAATTGGCAATTTTACTCCTCTTACTTGGTGCTCGAACTTGCGATCATCTTGGTTGGATTGAAGTAGTGAGATTCCATATTTTGGAAGGCTCCATCTCATGTCATGGATGTCTTTTCATACTTTGGTAATTTTATAGACATTAGTTTTGGCTATGGTTAGAGGAATGTGACAATTGGATATTATTTTACTTTCGGTTAGAGGCTTTGTAGAACTACTATTGGTTAGTATGGGCGGTGTTGGTATTGGTGTCAGCCTCGTCATTGGCATTGGTATTAGGGCTGATGTTGTTTGACGAAATTTATGATTATTCCATCTTATTATGTTATGTTATGGACATAAAATTGGTCATTATTTTGATTTTGGTATGGTTATTGGTTGGGTATTGAACGGTTGGGCTTGTTTGGGTTAGTCATGGTTATATACCAATCCAAAAGTCTGGAACTGTACAAAATACTATCTTGTTATATTCTTAGAATTCGTCCAACTCAGGGTATGTGTTTGGAGGTTGTGTTGGGTAATGGGGGTGGTCCACAATCTTGGTTGGACTTGGGATGCCCATTACAACAAGGCCTTAGTTCAGTTCATGTCAAGTTGAAATCAGAGCTTTAGGTTTATTGTCAATTAGAAGTCCACAAAGCCATGTCAAGTAAAGTATCTTTTAAGAGTGTGTAGCGCACCACACTCATAAGGGAAAGGCTATAAGGAATTTTTGTAATGTTTCTCTTTTTTAGGTTCTATTTTTACGATTGGAGTCTAAGTTTTGGAATCTTCTCTAATTCCTATTTCTTCACCTTTCCGATCATGGCTCAATGATCTAAAGTTCACAAAAAATTCTGTCCTAATTGGGGAACATGTTGATGGGACACACTCTACTCATGGGATCCATACTCAATCTAGGGTTCCAGTCCCTATTTATTCTAGAGTTCCACCAATTCCTTCAAGTCTTCCTCAGGATTCTTAGGAAGATGTGACAAATGCAAAGTTTCGTTAGTCAATCCATATGATTGGTCAGTTGGTAGCTTCTCAGGCTGTGTGTGGTGCATCTGTTATTCCATCTTCTGAGGCTACAAGGATTGACCAGTTGATGAAGTTGATTCCTCCAACCTTTACTGGTATTAAGGTGAAGGAGGATCCTTAGGGTTTTCTTGATGGGATGGTAAAGATCTTCAAGGTAATGTAGGCCATGAATATGAAAAGGGTGAATTTTGCTTCCTATCGGCTAAAGTATAGTGCATACCAATGCTATGTGGAATGAGATCAGGCAAAGGGTGAGTTTGATACATCGGCTCTGTGGAAGATGTTCTAATGCTTTTCTAGATTGCTTCTTTCCTTAGGAGTAGAGGGAAGTAAAAATGGAGAAATTTGTTAATTAGAAATTAGTAAAGATGTCGGTCAAGGAGTATTCCTTAAAATTTCACCAGTTGTCTAGGTATACTCTAAAAATGGTGTTGGATATAAGGGCCAGGATGAGAAAGTTTTCTCTTAGACTGTCTCATTAGTTGATCCTTGAAATCAAGGTTGAGTTACTGATCAAAGACATGGATATCTCAAGATTGGTTATTCATATTCAACATGTGGAAGAGCAAAAAAGAAAGCAGGCTAAGGTAGGTTAAAAAAAGGGTAAGAAGTTTAGATTATCTAAGTAAGGTAGTGGTCAATAGCAAAGGGGTCAAGATGGTGGTAAGTGGATAAAAAAGAAGTGAGGGGATTCTAGTTCTTTCTACACAGCTAGTGATCCCTACCCGAAGAAGTTGAGAGATAGGTGTCAGTAGGGTAGCGATAACTTCAGGGCATAGGGTGCCCAATCACTTGCTAGTGGGGCACAATTAGATTTATCATGTCCTTCTTATAGGTTTTATGGTAGGTTGAATCAGGGATTGTATGATAAGGGGGGACAGGTGCTTTCAATATGGTTATCTAAGCCATATGCTTAGAAATTATTCAAATGGTAAGGTTGCTTCGGGAGAGAACAAGGTTCTGATTGCCTTTTTATCTGCTCCTACACCAAAGGGTGCTACTTTTTCATCCGTTCCTTCCTCTGGTACCAGGATGGGCCGAAATAGGTTATATGGTATTACGTCCCAATAGGAGTCTAAGGCATCGCTTAATGTCATGACTAGTATGTTACAACTCTTTTCTTATGACGTGTATTGTTTTCCTCATCTGGGGTCTACTCTCTTTAATGCGACCACATTTGTAGTTGTATATTTTGGTTTGGATCCCAAGGTTATTTCAAATTCTTTTTCTATGTCTACCTCGATAGGTGACTCTATTATTGCTAAAAGTGTCTATAGAGGGTGTGTGGTATCTTTTTGTAGTGATTTTGGTAGATTTATTTAAATTAAATATCATTGATTTTGATGTCATTCTAGGGCTGAATTGGTTACACTCGTGCTACATGTCCTTAGATTGTCAGACTCATAAGGTTGTCTTTATATTCCCTGGTGAACTGGTTAATAAATGAGAGGGTGGTTCCTTATATCCTAACGGGAAGTTTATATCATATCTTATAGCTCAGAGATTAATCTCTAATGGGTGTCTCTATCATTTTGTCTGGGTTAAAGACTCTAACTTGGAAGGTCCTTCTTTGCATTTGATTTTGATGATGTATGAGTTTCCTGAGGTTTTTTTGGATGATCTTCTGGGTGTTTCTTTATATAGGGAGATTGAGTTTGGGACTAATTTTGTTTTGGATACTCGTCCAATCTATTACTCCTTATAGAATTGCTTTGTCTGAGTTGAGGGAACTCAAGAAGTAACTTACTTTTGGATAAGGGTTTAATCCATCCTAGTGTATCCTCATGGGGTGAACCTATGTTATTTGTCTGTAAGAAGGATAGTTCCTTTCTGATGTGTATTGACTATCGACAGTTGAATAAGATAAAGTATTCTCTTCCTAGAATAGATGACTTGTTTGATCAGTTGCAATGTACAAAATTCTTCTCAAATATAGATTTTCGGTCTGGGTATTATCAGCTTAATATTAAGGTTATGGATATCCCCAAGACAGCATTCCGTACCCTATATGAGCACTTTGAGTTCTTGGTTATGTCATTTGGTTTGACTAATGCCCCGACGACATTCATGGATTTGATGAACAAGATCTTTCATTAACTTTTGGATTTTTTTTCATTGTTATCATTGATGACATTCTGGTATACTTTAAAAGTAAGGTGGATAATGCCAATCACCTCCGTGTGGTGTTGCACACCTTAAAGGAGCAGCAGTTGTATGCCATATGCTCAAAATATAAATTTTGGTTAAATGTTTTCATATTTTTGGGTCACATTATTTCCTGTGAAAGGATAATAGTGGATCCACAAAAGTTGGAGGTGGTTAAGAAATGGCCTATACCCATAACTCCAACCAATATTCATAGCTTCTTGGGTTTGACGGGTATCATAGTAGGTTTGTGGTGGATTTTTCTTTGATAGCTGCCCCATTGACTAAGTTGACTTAGAAAAAGGTAAAGCTCTCTTGGTCGAATGTTTGTGAGGGTAGTTTCGAGAATCTGAAGGATAAGCTAACTTTTGCTCCTATTTTGACTTTTCCTGATGGCAATGAGAGGTTTGTGGTTTATTGTGATGCATCTCGGGAAGGACTCGACTGTATTTTAATGTAGCATAGTAAGGTGGTTATCTATGCTTCTAGGCAGTTGAAGGTGCATGGGAGGAATTATACAACTCATGATCTAGAATTGTTAGCGGTGGTATTTGCTTTGAAAATCTCATGGCATTATTTTTATGGAATGCACGTGGACATCTTTTATGATCATAAGAGTCTACAGTATGTGTTTACTCAGAAAGAGATTAATCTCAAGTAGAGTAGATAGCTTAAGCCTCTCAAGGACTATTATATGAGCCTTTACTACCATCCAGGTAAGGCTAATGTTGTTGTTGATGCTCTTAGCAGGTTATCCATAGGGAGTTTAGCTCATGTGGATAAGGAGAGGCGGGAGTTAGTGAAGGATATTCAGCGCTTGGCTAATCTTGGAGTTCTCTTTTTTGGCTCCGAGAATGGTGGTGTTCTGGTATAGGAAGTGGTTCGGTCGTCTCTTGGTGCAAATGCTAAATCCTTTCTTGATGAAAATCAAGGGTGATGTAGGTGGGAAAAATATAATGGTGTTTTATATCAGTTGTGATGGTATCAATGGAGTTTATGTGTTCCTGACATCCATGGTTTGTGAGAAAGGGTATTCGTTGAGGCGTATTAATCATGCTATATTGTTTATCACGGTTTGATGAAAATGTATCATGATCTTAGGTAGATGTATTAGTGGAATGGTCTGAAAAAGGATGTGGATAATTTTGTGGCCAAATGTTTGGTGTGCCAACAATTGAAAGTTGAGCACATGAGGCCTGGAGACTTGTATCAAGAAATTGAATTATTAAAATAGAAATGGGCGATAATCAACATGGATTTCATTAATGTTCTTAATCAGTCTCGTATCCAATTTTATTTTGTTTGGGTTATCATGGATAGGATGTTAAAGTCAACTCACTTTTTGCCAGTGAGGACTAACTTTTCGGTTGAGGATTGTGCGAGGTTGTATCTTCTTGATATTGTGAAGCTTCTTAGGGTACCTGTTTCAATTATCTATGATTGTAGTACACAGTTTTTATCTCATTTTTGGCAATCATTTCAAAAGGGTTTGGGTACTAAGGTTAGATTTTGAGTACTGCTTTTCACCCGCAGATAGATAGGCAAGCACAAAAGGCTATTCAAACATTAGAAGATATGCTTCATGCATGTGTGATTGATTATGGTGATAATTGGGTTAAGCATCTATGTCTTGTACTATTTGATTACAATAATATCTACCATTCTAGCATTAGGATGGCCGCTTTTGATGCATTGTATGGTAAGAGGTGTAGATCTCTTATTAGGTTGTTCGAGCTTGGTAAGGCAGATGTGTTTTGTCTTGACTTGGTATATCAAGCTATGGCAAAAATAAAGGTGATTTGGGATAGACTTAAGGCAGCCCAAAATCGCCAAAAATTCCTATGCGGATGTAAAACGTAGGGACTTGGTGTTTGATGGTGAGGATAGTGTGTTCCTAAAGGTGTCTCTTATGAAGGAAGTAATGTGGTTTGGGAAAAAAAGGAAGCTCAGTCCTCGATATGTTAGTCCTTATATGGTTTTGAAGAGGGTTGGTAATATTGCACATAAATTGGAGTTGCTTTATATTTTGAGCTCCATCCATCAAGTATTCCACGTCTCTATACTGAGAAAGTGTATAGATGATCCTCCATCGATTGTTCATTTGGAAGTATTGGGTATCTCAGATTCTTTACCTGATAAAGAGATCTCAGTTGAAATCTTAGATCAGCAGGTTTGTATATTGCGGACCAAGGATGTAGCTTTAGTTATGGTTCTATGGTAGAACTACGAGGTGGAGAAAGCTACTTGGGAAGCAAAAAAGGACATGAAGTCTTAGTATCAGCATTTATTTTCTTCTCTAGATATTCATACGAAATTTATGTAGTATTGATCTCATCTTTGTTTTCTAATTTAGTTAAAGGTTGCAAAGGTATATGTTGGGGTGTAATTCGTTTTTGTGCTACCATGTCTGTCATTTGAGAAAGAATGATCCTAGTGTTGGAGACTGAAGCACCTTGGGTTTTGACCCTTAGAAAATTTCTCTATTTTGGACTTTTTGGACATCATATGACTCACAATACTAGTCTTATAGTGAAGGTACGGATCAGGTGACCCAGTCGTATATTGTCCAGTATTGGCTGGTATTGGGTGGTTGAGTTTCTGGAATGGGTACGCCTTGGGTGGGAATGATTTGTATGGTGGGTGATAGGTCATTGATTTGGGTTCTCCTTCACTTAATCTGAAACTTAGTAACTTAACTTGTATTTGAGTACGAGTGGCTCACCATGAGTCATAAGATTGGGTAGAGTTATAAAGTCCAACTCGTATGTTGGACAATGTCAACCCCTCTAGATTCTACCAAAGGTATGGGTTAAGGGTACGTGTTGTATGCATCTGTACGATTAGGGATTGGTGTTTTTATGTTGGATAATGTTAGGGGTCTAAGGGATGTCTAAGCTACGAGTGGTGTGTACCACTCATATGATAGGGTACGGGTGGTATAGTGGAGTCGTACACTCTTATATGAAATTTATATTGTTTAATTTAGGGGTATTTTAGACATTTCCCCTTATAACTCCTTGGGACCCCCATGACATAAAACAACCTATTTCCAATCAATCAAACCTTCTAAACTCGCTCAAAATCTCTCAAGGCTCTTGGGTTAAGCAAAAGTAAGGGTTTCCTTCAAGGTGTTTAATTGAGGATCATAGGGGTGATTTCTTATTATCTTTTTCTCAATATAAGGCAAGTTACTCCTCCCTAATTGTTAGTTCCAACTAAAGGCATGTTCTATGAATTGTTTTCATGGCATAAATTGTGATAATGTTTGGGTTTTGAAATGTACTTTGGGGGTTTTGGATATAATGGTTGGTTATGGTTTTCCCATGTCTTTTACTTTTGGTTTTTATATTATAACGGTGGTTTGGACATTTGGTTGCATGGGAATGGTTAATTGGTTCTTGGTTTTTGTTTTAGAAATAGTATTCCCCTAATGTGTTTGAAAAAATGCCAATAAAAATGCTTTTACTATTATGTTGAACTTTTAATAGAGTTATTGCATAGTATAACTTGGTAATGGAACCCTAAATGGTTTAAATGATTGAATAGTAAGGTCTTGATGGTTATGGTTGTTCAAATTGAAAGCCTTGTGGGGTACACGGAAATCCCCCGAGCAAAGATAATAATGATCACTTGTAGGGTATATGGGATTCCCCCAAGTCAACTTAATAATTTACTCTATAGGTACATGGGAATCCCTTCTTGTTAAAAGGGATAGCTAAGGACATTGCCATCAAGTTATAGTCGGTATGATGATAACCCTACTTATAGCCCTGCTTAATTATAAATGGAATGATGGTTGGTTGTGTGGTAACAGTTTTAATTGGGTAATAAAGGCGGGGTAGTATAGCTAACTGTGAAAGTGTGAGTCTAATATACAAAAACTGGAAACTCATGTTTGGCGACATGAGGATTGGTCATGGCGACCATATATGATACTTACGGGGTACGTGGGAATCACCAATGCACACTAGTATATATGTATCCTGGAGAGTAAAGGGTATTCGGGAATCCCCTACTCCTTTGGAATCTCCGGTTCGTACGGCTAAAGGCATCGGAGCCAATTCAGGTGGTTACACTAGACCCATATAGTCCACGGGTGGTTCGAGGATGGTTAACTACACATACCCAGGTTAATGATTTTAAAGGCATGCTAAACCCGATTCCCTTTTCCAGCATGTTTATATATATGTATGTATGTTTGTGAATGCATATGTTGTTTACTTAGTTTTAAGGGTTGGCATTATTTTATCCTTATCTTGAGTACTTGCTAGCGTACCATCTAACCCATCTTTGGGTGGATCTATCCCTACGCGATGCAGGAATCATCCATTCTACTCCTCCTACTTAGTGCTCGAACTTGGGATAAACTCGGTTGGATTGAAGTGGTGAGGTTTCATACTCTGAAAGGCTCTATTTCTTATCATGGATGTTTTCTCGTACTTTGGTTATTTTATCAAAATTGGTTTTGTCTATGGTTAGGGGCATGTCCCAACCAGATATTGTTTTACTTTTGGTTAGAGGCTTTGTGGAACTACTATGGGTTGGTACGGCCGGTGTCGGCAGCAGAGTCAGCCTTAATATTGGCATTGGTATTGGGGCTGATACTGTTTGACTAAATTTATGAGTGTTCCATCCTATTATGTTATGGACATACACTTGGTCTTTATTTTGGTTTTGGTATGGTTATTGGTTGGGTATTGGACGATTTGACTTGTTTGGGTTAGTCTTAATTATGTGCCTATCCCAAATTCTGGAATTGTATAAAACGCTATCTTGTTAAATTTTTGAAATTCGAATTACGGTACTACTCATATAATGTGGTACAATTAGGTTTATCTTGGTCATATGGTGACCAATATAGGTTGGATGGTTTATATCCAAGGAATGTTTGGATCATACAAGTCATATGTTATGGTACTAATGGTAAAGTGTCAATCATATGTTGCCCTAAGTTTAGTGTAGGTGATTATATTTTGCCTAGGGTACAATTTCATGGTACCAATCATATGGTTGGGTACGGTCTGGCTTGGGAATTCATATGTTGGACAGTGTTGGGATCCAAGGGAGGCCTAGGTTACAAGTTAAGGGTACCACTTGTTCTCTAGGGTACGATTTGGATGGGGTGGTGACATGACCCAAACCAGGGCCTTATCATAATGAGTAATCCCAAGCCCAACGAGGACTGGTAACAACCCTCGTTTCCCAACCAACCACCAAACGCATAACTTTAGTCAGCTGAAGTCTGAACATATAGCAAGATAGCTTATACAACCATGTGGTGACTTTGGGATAAGTCTGTATCCGAGACCAACCCAACCAAGTCCAACCACTATAATCCAACCCAAACCAATGCAGAAACCATCAACCAATAAATGAATATATATATATATATAACATAAACCATCCATACCATACCCAAGTCCACAGTTTTCCATACAAAGCCTCTAGACCAACCAAAGAGTACCTAGCCGGGATATGCCCCCGACCATAGCCAAAAAAACAAAGCCTATGAAAGAAAAATGATATGTAAAGTAAACCATGACATGAAATAGATGTCTTCAAAAAATATTGAAGCTCCCCACTTCAATCCAACATCGACTATCCCTTAATCCGATCACTAAGCAGGAGAAGTAGAATGGTCGGTTCCTACATAGCGTGGGTATACAGCCACCCAAAGATCGGTTAGTGGGTGAATACTACCATGCACTCTGGGTAAGGAAAACATAATTCCATTTTTAAAATCAAGTAAAACCATCCATAATGCATACAAACATACATATATATATATATATATAACCATGCCGGGAAAGGAAATCGGGTTTAGCATGCCTTAAAAACCTTTACCTGGGATGTGTAGCATTGTCATCCGAAACCACCCATGGGCTATATTGGTTCAGCTCCCCTTTTTGAAATAACACTAGTGCATATAGACGCATGACCAGGGTAGAAAACCTTGGGATGACTATTATATCCCCAAAATATAGTGTGACATCATACACACAGTCACCAGGACCAACCTCATATCGGCAAATATGAGTTTTTAGTTTTAGTCCTCCCAGGACCTCCACTTTCCACGGTTTTGCTATATATCCCACCATTATATCCCAATTAAAAAAAAATTCCAAATAATAAAACCATTTTCCATTTATTAACCAAGACCATTGATATTGGTATTGTCATACCAATCCTTACTTGCAAGTATTATCCATAGCCAACCATATAGAGGTTCAACGGGACTTTCAAGTGCCCTTTAATTTATCATACTAAACTACTTGTGGGACTTCCATGTTCCCCACAAGCATAACCATTTAACTTTTTACCTTTCCAAACCATGTAAACCAATTCCATTAATGCATTCGCTTCAGTGATCTCCATGTATCCCGCAAGGTTTCCAAAATAGAACAAACATGACCACCAAAACCTTTACCCGTTAAACCATTTCAAACCATTTTATACCATGCCAAATATTTAAAGAATTTATATCATTTAAATAATTTAAGACATGCAAAACCATTCAAATCCATTTAACGTTCCATTACCAAACCAAACCATGATAGAATTCCAATGAAAGTTCAAAAATATAGTCAAAACATTCTTTGAGGAATTTTATCAAACATGTTGAGGGCATACCTTTACAAAGATCAAAACTAATTCACCATAATTAGGGTTACTCGAGACCCATTTGTTAAACCATAATCAAAAAATAACCACATATGCAAACCATTACCAATAACATGTAAAAACATAGTTTAAACCAATACCAAACTATATGCATCAAGACCCTCAACATATATTCTGAAAACCACCATTTATTATTCATAATTCAATGCTTAAAACATAATACACATGCATTTAGTTATAAATAAAAATAAGGGAAGGAATTCATGCTTTATACATGATTCATGAAAGAAATCTTGACCTTTGATCCCTTTGAAGAATACACGAAGAAACCCTAGCCTTCTACCTTCAAGAGAGTATTTCAGGTGTTTTAATCCTTTAAAAAATGTTATATAAGGACACCAAGGGTTATATAATGTGAGAACATAAGGGTTTAGCAGTAGGAAATATTCAAACTACCCTTGACTTAAAAATTAAAATAAGCAGCGTCCAGGGGTATGACTTCCCCTTACCATCCGTATACTAGGGTATGAGTGGTATCCCAACACATATCCAAGACCATGCCAAGCCCCTACGTATTGGTTTCTATATAACTCACACCTCCCTAGTCATACCTTCAGGGTAAGAATGACACCCCCAATTATACCCACCAACCTTATTTAGGGCATACTCCACAAGACAACACCTTAAGCAACATACGACTAGGCCTTTCACCCCTCGTATACCTTTATAGACTCGGACTAGTAGGAGTTATATTTTGGAAAGTAGTTAAGCTAATGTAACACCCCGAGTCTAGTACCCCAAATGCTACACGGTGCTAACAATCTCGAAGTATCATTAGCTAACCCATGACTGATATCTATAACTGAGCACTGAATAATAGTAATATTGTAATAATAATATAACTAAACTAAATGCAGAAATCTGGTGGAAAACATACCATAAGGTTCAAAATACTAAACAATACTGAATAAAACAATGTCTGAACAAGGTATTATAATAAAAAGACTGAAATAATTGTCTGAACATGATGTAGTCTGAAAAAATCTCTAAATTGTCTGAATAAAGAGTTGTTGGGACATATCCCCAACTAACTCCATCTACTCTAAATATGAGGACTCACCAATGACTCTGACTGCTAGTATCTGAGCTTCTAAGCACAATCGAGAACCTGAGTGTCCAAACCTATGGTATAAAACACCATACCGCAAAAAAAATATGCGTCAGTACATGTGAATGTACTAGTGCACAAAGTTAGGTAAGGCTAAATCCAAAATTTTATATGCATGAACTAAACTGATAGAATAACATAAACATGACTACGTGAGGATACATGCATGAATACATAACTCTAACAGAAATCATAAGGATTCTGACTAGTGAGTTTACTGATAACATAGATTATTGATAACTGATATAACTAATAACTGAGTAACTGTGTTTGACAGTCTTAATTCTAATGTAACTAGCTGAGTTCCATACTAAGCTGAGTGACTATATTTGACAGTCCTGAAATCTATAGAACTATCTGAGTTATTTACTAAAGACTGAGACTGAGACTATGCGAGGTATTCATCTAACTAGTATGCCGATAATAAGATATTATAACTGAGTTGGAGTCCAATCTGTAGCCCCAATTGGAAGGGTGTCAATATCGTACCACTGGTAAGGACAACCTGTGAGTGGCCCTCATATGCAGGTACTCTAACGAAAATGGTAGGACCCTTATCCAACAGGTTAAGCCACCTTATCAACCCTCATCTGATAGGTTTTGATGTCTTAAACTACACCGGCTACGTAGTTTTGGAATGCTAGGACTGCTTCTAAGAATCAACCCTTTGTTGGTAGGTGAGTTGCAATCCTTGGGTTCACTCGATGATAAATCCTACTCCCAACTGAATAGACACTGAACTGAGTATACTGGACTGAGTTCACTGAATTTCATTGACTGACGGAATATTTCTGAATTCTATTGACTAACTAAATTACAAAGGACTGAACTGAATACTGATGTGTTTTCCTGAGTTCTAAGATTGACTAAATTCTACTGATCGTGGCTTGACTTAGGTTATCTTGAAAATTGACATTGGTTCTACGCACACAGCTAAATTTTCGGGTATTAAATACCCCTAGAACTTGATAGCATGAAAATAAATAAGACATGATACTACTTGAACACATGACCATAGTCAACAATTCATAATACTATCAATGAGTGATTTCATGAAGCATTCGTAAGTTATAAGCTTACACATGAATGGGAATACATGCTAACATAGTATAATTTCACAAATCCATACTTACAATCATTCCACCAAATCATTACAAGACATAGCTTTAGAATGGGCATCATTTTGAACATGTGGGTACATCATGAATTCATCATTAAGATCACAAATAGATCATAATACACAATTCTTATTCACTTAGGCATTTTTACAAACACATGGAAGGCATAACCTTTTCTAGGGCATGAATCAACAACTAATACATCATGGATATATCAAGCACTTCAAATTTAAGGATTTCAATCCACATATCACAACCCCAACATAGAAATTCAGATTCATATTTTTAAAAGGGTTTCTTAAGATCCAAGGGTGGAAGGGACCCTTGGATGAACACTTTATATACCTTGGTTGAAAATTTCTTGAAGATTGATGGAAGAAAGCTTGAGTTATTGAATTGGAATTAATCACCTAGGGTTTCTTGTACTTGAGCACTTGTGAAATAATGAATGAATTTAGCCAAAAGAGGGCTAAATGTTATGTTATGAGGGCTGAAGGTCGGGGGAAAATAACCTAATTGCCCTTAAGGATATAGGTTTAAAAGACCAAAAAATGTGCCCAGCGATGCTGCATCTGACACGGCGCATCGAGCGTACCAATGCGATAACCAACGTGATGCGCTGACATCACATTGTTTTATTAGAAATTGCCTTAAGCTGAGAAACATTTTTTTTATCGACGCGATTGGCAACATGAAATGCCAACATCAAGTCAACTCACTATTTTTGGATTTCAAACAAGGTCTAAACTAGGCCCAAAAAATCTGAAACTCATCTGAGAACCCCTATAGACATTCCTGATCATGAATTAACAAAAATATAGACCATTAAAGGAAATAAAGGTCTCAAAAAGGGATTTTCAACTTTCAAAGTCTAAAAATAAACTAAGTCTGGAAACTTAGCTAGAATTTTCGAAGTCTGGGACCCCTTGACAAGCTTAAAGGACTGAATTAAACTAGGAATTTTGTGGGGTCTTACAATATCTCCCCCTTGGGATCATTCATCCTTGAATGAGACTAACTGAGATGGGAGAAATGATAAGCTGAATGTACATACTGAGGATGAACAAGTGAAACATGATTACATAACTGACATTACTGATTTATTAAGATTCATACTGAGGATGCATATCTGATGCATGATTTATTGACTGAGCTGATACATGACTGCTGACTGGGAGTACTGATAAGCTGATCATGCATATCTGATTCATAAATACATGACTGAACTAACTCATGAACATGCGACTGAACATGCATGGTAATGGATACCAAGTTTGAAATGGAGAATTGAGCATAAAGCTGAATACTAAGTTCATAACTGAAATCTGAACATCAAACGGAATAAGCTTAAGGAAAGCCATTACCTTGGGCTGAGCCTAAATTAGTGGAGAAGAGGTGAGGATACCTTCTCTGCATATCTGATTTTTTTTCCCAAGTAGCTCCCTCAATGGACTGATTTTTCCAAAGAACTTTGACTAGAGGGACTTCTTTGTTCCTCAGTCTGTGGGTATGATAGTCAAGGATTTTGACTGGAATTTCTTTGTAAGAGAGACTTTTCTAAATGTCTACACCCTCAACAGGGACTACAATTGCTGGGTCAACTATGCACTTCTTAAGCAAGGAGACATGGAACACTGGATACACTGAAGCTAGATCAGAAGGCAACTCGAGTTCATAAGCTACTTTTCCAAAACGATTGAGAATTTTAAAGGGATTGACATATCGGGGACTGAGATTTCCCTTCTTTTCGAATCTCTTCACTCCCTTCATGCGTGAGATTTTTAGGTACATATAATCACCAATCTCGAACTCAAGATCCTTTCTGTGCATATTTGCATATGATTTTTGTCGGCTCTGAGCTGTCTTGAGCCTCTCTCTGATTAACTAAACTTTCTCTAGGGTATCAAAGACCAAGTCAGGCCCTACCACTGTGGCCTCACCAACTTTGAACCAACCGATTGGAGATCTGTATCTCCTACCATAAAGAGCTTCGAATAGAGCCATTTGAATACTGGAATGATAACTGTTGTTGTATGCAAACTCAATTAAAGATAAGGGGTCATCCCAATTACCCTTAAAGTTAGTTGTACACGCTCACAGCATATCTTCTAATGTCTGGATGGTCCTTTCTGCTTGACCAACAGTCTGAGGATAAAATGTTGTACTGAGGTGAACTCGCATACCAAGACCTTTTTGGAATGCTTTCTAGAAATAAGAGGTGAA
This sequence comes from Capsicum annuum, assembly GCF_002878395.1. Taxonomy (NCBI): domain Eukaryota; kingdom Viridiplantae; phylum Streptophyta; class Magnoliopsida; order Solanales; family Solanaceae; genus Capsicum; species Capsicum annuum. Next base: position 132,104,352 of record NC_061115.1, read on the forward strand.
CTGGGCACCTCTATCTGAGACAATAGACAACAAAACACTGTGCATTCTAACCAGCTCTCTGATGTAGATGTTGTCATAATCCTCAGTTGAATAAAAGGTATAAACCAGAAAGAAATGAGTTGATTTGGTCATTCTATTTACAATGACCCAAACAGAATCATGCTGACAACGAGTACGAGGAAAACCCGTCACAAAGTACTGAACTCCTGCATGGACCCACTTGGCTTCTGATGCTTAATTTTAACTTGCTAACATGTTGAGCACTTAGCGACAAACTCTACAATATCTCTCTTCATCCCACTCCATCTATAGATCTCCCATAAGTTGTGGTATATCTTGGTGTCCCCTGGATGAATAGAGTAACGCGCACTATGCGCTTCTGTAAGAATTTGCTACCTTAAGTCATTAATACCTGGCACATACAGATGACCCTGACAACATAAAGCACTATCTCCCTCTTGGGAGAAAATATCTACCTTCTGATCTTTGACTGACTCTTTCATCTCGACTAAGCTGGGATCTCTATCCTGTTTTTCCTTAACTTCAAAAACTAGAGATAATTTTGAACAGTTTTGAACCCACTCACTACCTTCTGCTAAATCGACTAAGCTGACACCTAGTCAGGCTAACTGATGAACTTCTTAGGCTAACTTCTTCTTACTGTCCTTAACATGAGCAACACTACCCATAGACAGTCTACTGAGAGCATCAGCTACTACATTGGCCTTGCTCGGATGATAAAAGATACTCATGTTATAATCTTTCAAGAGTTTTTACCAGCTTCTCTGACGAAGATTAAGATCTTTATGAAAGAACATAAAATAAAGGCTTTTGTGATTTGTGAATACATCAAAATGCACCCCATATAAGTAGTGCCTCCAAATCTTTAAGGCAAATAGTATAGTTGCTAACTTAAGATCATGAGTCGGATAATTATTCTCATGGGGCTAAAGCTGTCTGGAGGCATAGGACATGACCTTACCATGATGCATAAGGACACAACCCAAACCTACCCTAGATGCATTATAGTACACAACATACCCATCTGGACTATCTGGAAGAGTCAAAATTAGAGTTGAGGTGAGTCAAGTCTTCAACCCCTAAAAAATCTTCTCGCATGAATCTGACCACTAAAATTTGACTTTCTTCTGAGTTAATCTGGACACAGGATATGTAATAAAAGAAAATCCCTCAAAAAACCATCTATAATATCCAACCAAACCCAAGAAACTCCTGATATCTGATGGACTGATGGGTCTAGGCCAGTTTCTCATTGCTTTGATCTTTTGAGAATCAACTCTAATGTCATCACCGAAAATGATATGACCAAGGAATTCTACTGAACTTAGCCAAAATATGCACTTACTGAATTTGGAGAATAACTGATGATTTCTGAGAGTCTACAATACTATTTTGAGATATTCTACATGATCACGCTCACTACGAGAATAGACAAGATTGTTATCTATGAAGATTATGATAAACATGTCCAAGTACTACTTGAACACACGGTTCAATAAGTCCATAAAAGTTGTTGGGGCATTGGTAAGACCAAAAGACATGACATAGAATTAGAAGTGACCATACCAATTATGAAAGGCTATTTTTGGAATGTCACATTGTCTGACTCTAAGCTAATGATAGCCTGATCTGAGGTCTATCTTAGAGAAATAACTGGCACCCTGGAGTTTTATCAAATAAGTCATCGATTCTAGGAAGTGGATATTTGTTCTTTATTATGACCTTATTAATTTGAAGGTAGTCTATGAACATTTTGAGAGAACCGTTTTTCTTTCACATGAATAGAACTGGTGCACCCCATGGGGAAACACTAGGTCTGATGAACCCTTTGTTTAGGAGATCTTTCAACTACTTTTTTAATTCTCTGAGTTCTACTGATGCCATTATATATGGCATAATAGATATGGGCTGAGTATCTGGGAGAAGGTCTATGCCGAAGTCTATTTCTCTTTTGGGAGGAATTTCGGGAAGATCCACTGAAAACACAACTGAATATTCATTCACTACTGGAATTGACTCAATACTGGGAGTTTCATAAATAGATTTCTTAACTCAAATAATATGATAGACACATCCCTTTGATATCATTTTCCTTGCCTTTAGGTAGGAAACAAGCTGACCCCTAAAGGCTGAAGTATTACCCCTCCACTGTAGGATTGGTTTATTCAGAAACTAAAATTAGAAAATTTTGTTTCTACAGCCAACTATGGCATAGCAGGAATGAAACCAATCCATGTCAAGAATGATATCAAAATCAGTCATCTCTAATTTGACTAATCTGCTAAAGTGACTTTCTAGAAAACTATAACTCAATAGTTTCTGTATACCCACTGCGCTATGATAGTTTTACCCACTAGGGTAGAGATGAGAAGGGGTTTGCTAGAATTTTAGGACTGACTCTAAAATCAACTGTTATATAAGGAGTAACAAAAGACAAGAAAACTCCTGGATCTAGCAAAGCTTAAACATGTATATGAAAAATCTATAACATACCAGTGAATACATTAGGAAACTTCTCCTGGTCCTGTCGGGATTAAAGATTATAAAGTCTATTTTGGCGTTGCTCACTAGTGGCGTTGAAAGTGGCACCCTGCTGATTCGGGCGATTGAACTGAGCTGAGGAACAGTTAGGCTGACCCTAAAAAACTGAATCAGGACAATCTCTGACTTTATGGCTTAGCTTACCACATCTTAAACAAATATCACTACCAGCTCTGCAAATACCCTGATGGTGTTTGTAACAAGTCTGAAAAAAAAGATAAATTCTGGCACTGCTAATGCTGCTCAAAGACTTAGATCTTGGTTCCCTATCTTTGTTACCATTCCTGAACTTAGGAACTGGAACACTGGATGAAGAAGGAACTAGAACTGAGGACTTTAGGCATAACTGAGAATGATTCCCACTCTCTGACTTAGGCTGATTAAAATTAAAGCTACCTATTCTAGCCTTCTTATTCTACTTTTCTCTCTCCTTATTTTTCTGCTCCTCTATTTTCTAAGCATGGGTTATTAGCCTAGCCAACTCCATCTCACTAATCAACATCATAGTCCTACACTTCTTGACCACACTATTATTCACTCCAAACACAAACTTACTCATTCTAGATCTATTATCTACCACCACATAAAGAGGATATCTAGCTAGCTGAGTGAACTTGAGAGAATACTCTTTCACTATCATATTGCCATACCTGAGGTTAGTAAATTCTAGCACCTTAGTTTCTCTCGGCTCTAGGGGAAAGAATCTATCTATAAAATTAGGTGAAACTCCTCCCAATCATTAGGCCCTACCTCTATATCCCTCTCTATTTTCCACTGTTTGAACCAATTATAAACCATATCCTACGATTGAATGCAGCTAGCTTAGCACTATGGATAGAAGTCACTCCTATAATATCAGTAATTTTCTACACCTGATCAAGATACTCTTGAGGGTCCACATCTATCTTAGACCCGAAAAAGAAGGAGGATTTATTTAGGTGATGTCCTGAATTATAGTTGCAGCAGAATTGGCCACTGGGTTAGCCGAAATAACAGTTAGACGTTCATTCTGGGCGGTAACTAAATAAGCAAGAGTATTGAATACAGCTCTATATTCTGCATAGGAGACATGTTCTCCTAAACGATTAGGTTAATTGGGATAAAAGACTAGTTGATCCCCTGCTCCTCTTCCCTAAGTCCTCTTTAGAGGCATTTTCTGTAGATGGAATAAAAGGAAGGATTAGACTGAAGTTTAACTGCGGCTCATGCTCACTCGCACGACATGAATACTGAAAGAAGAGAAACTGTTCCTAAAATATCTCATAGCCTCCTGCACATAAATGTGGTGTGCAACACACCCATGCACAAGACTCTACTAGATGCGACTTTTCAGACTTCCTAGGACACTATTGAACCTTAGGCTCTGATACCAAGTTTGTAACATCCTGAGTCTGGTACACCAAACTCTACACAGTGCTAACAATCCTGAAGGACCACTAGCTAACCCATGACTGATAATTATAATGAGCACTGAGTAATAGTAATATCATAATAACAATATAACTGAAATAAATGCAAAAATCTGGCGAAAAACTTGCCATAAGGTTCAAAATACTAAACAATATTGAATAAAATAATGTCTGAACAAGGTATGGTAATACCAAGATTGAAATAACTATCCGAACATACTATAGTTTGAAAAAGCCTCTAAACTATCTGAATAAATAGTTGATAGGACATGTCCCCAACTAACTCTATCTACTGAAAATAACTAAGTACTAAAATAATAAAAGAATGAAATAATTATGTCCTTTAAATATGAGGACTCACCACTAACTCTGACTGCTGATATCTGAGCTACTAAGCATGATTCGGAACCTATGGTATAAAATACCATAGCACAAAAGAAAAGTATGTGTTAGTACATGTGAATGTACTGGTATGCAAAGTGAGATAAGGCTAAATGCAATAGTTCATATGCATGAACTAAACTGACTAAATAACATGAACATGACTATATGAGGATACATGTATGAATACATAACTATAACTGAAATCATAAGGATTTTGAGCACTACGTTTACTGATACCATGGATTACTGATAACTAATATAACTGATAACTGAATGATTGTGTCTGACAGTCCTAATTCTAATGGAACTAGCTGAGTTCCAAACTTAGCTGAGTAACTATATCTGGCAGTCCTAAAATCTTTAGAACTATTTGAGTTCTTTACTGAAGATTGTGATTGAGACTGTGGGAGGTAGTTATCTAACTAACATGCCCCTAATAAGATATTATAACTGAGTTGGGGTCCAATCTGTAACCCTAATTAGAAGGGTGTCAATCCTGCACCATTGGTAAGGACCAGCTATGAGTGACCCTCAGTTGTCAGGTACTCTAATGAGAACGGCGAGACCCTTATCTGACAAGTTAAGCCACCTCATCAACCCTCATCCGATAGGTTTAAACGTCTCAACCTATGCTAGCTATGTAGTTCTGGAACACAAGAACTACTTCTAAGAATCACACCCTTTGCTGGTAGGTGAGTTCCCATCCTTGGGTTCACTCGGTGCTGAATCCTACTCCCAACTGAATAGTTAGTGAACTAAGTATGCTTGACTGAGTTCACTGAATTTCATTGACTGGTGGAATATTACTGAATTATGTTAAGTGACTGAGTTAATGAGGACTAAACTGAATACTACAGAGTTTTCATCAGTTTTGAGACTCACTGAATTCTACTGATCATGGCTTGACTGAGGTTATCTTAAAAATTGGCATTGGCTCTAGGCATACAGCTAAATGGTCAGGTATTAAATACCCCCAAGACTTAATAGAATTAAAATAAATGAGACATGACACTTCTTGAACACATGACCAGAGTCAAAACTTCATAATACTAGCATTGAGGGATTTCATAAAGCATCCACAAGTCATAAGCTTACACATAAATGGGAATACATGCTCACGTAGTATAATTTCACAAATCCATAGTTATGATCATTCCACCAAATTATTACAAGACATAGATTTAGCATGGGAGTCATTTTGAACATGTGGATACATCATAAATTCATTATTCAGATCACAAATAGATCATAATACATAATTCTTATTCACTTAGGCAATTTTACAAACATATGGAAGGAATAATCTTTTCTAGGGAATGAATCAAGAACTAATACATCATGGCTATATCAAGCACTTCAAATTTAAGGATTTCAATCCACACATTAATATAAAGTCATGAGAATTCAATAAAGATTCAATCGTGGAAATCATATCACAACTTAAACATGTGTACAAATAAACCCCAAACATAGAGATTTGAATTCATACTTTGAAAAAGGGTTTGTTGAGCTCCAAGGGTGGAAGGGACCCTTGGATAAACACTTTACATGCCTTGGTTGACAATTTCTTGAAGATTGATGGAAGAAAGCTTGAGTTCTTGAATTGAAATTAATCTCCTAAGGTTTCTTATTCTTAAGCACTTGTGAAATAATGAATGTATTTAGCCAAAAAAGGGATAAATTTTGTGTTATAAAGTTTGAAGGTTGGGGGAAAATGACCTAATCACTCTTATGGATACGAGTTTAAAAGAAACAAAAATATGCCCGACGATGCTGCATCCGATGCGGTGTGTCGAGGGTACCAATGTGATAATTGACATAATGAGATAACATTGTGTTGGTTCACTAGAAATTGCCTTAAGCTGAGAAACATTTTCTCCGTCGATGCGATTGGCTACGCGACGCGCCAACATAGTGTCTCCTCCTTGTTTTGGGATTTCAAACAAGGTCTAAATGATGTCCAAAAAATCCAAAACATGTTTGGGAACCCCTATAGACATTCTTGATAATGAATTAATAAAAATATAGGTCATTAAAGGACATTAAGGTTAAAAAAGAGATTGGCAACTTTCAAAGGCATCATCGGGGGGATTGGTGGTAGAATGAAGAGGTTAAGAAGAAAGTGGAGACCAAGAAAGGGGTGTATGCTAAGTTGGTTGACAGTAAAGACAAAGAAGAGAAATTTGTAAATAGGAAAGAGTACAAGTTAGCTAGGAAAGATGCTAAGTTAGGAGTTACGGCGGCTAAGATGGTAGCTTTTGAGAGCTTGTATGCGGGGTTACAGGAGAAAAGAGGGAAAAATAATTTGTTTAGACTCGCTAAGTCTAGGGAGAGGAAGGGTCGTGACCTCGACCAGGTGAAGTGGATTAAGTGGGAGGATGGTACAGTGTTGGTGGAGGACGGCCACATTAAGAATAGATGGCAGTCATATTTTCATAGGCTCTTGAATGACGAAAGGGATAGAGCTATTATGTTAGGGGATCTGGATCACTCATAGGAGTGTTGGGATTTTAGTTATTATAGACATTTTAAGGTAAAGAAGGTTAGAGAGGCTGTTTGCAGGATGTGAAGGGGTAGAGCGACGGGGCCTGATGAGATACCGGTGGATTTTTGGAAGTTTTCTGGCGAGGCTGGTTTAAGGTGGTTGACTAGATTATTTAACAAAATTTTCAAGACAGAAAAAATTCCCTAGTCTTAGAGGTGGAGTACTATGATCCGTCTTTATAAGAACAAAGGTGACATTCAGAGTTGCAATAACTATAGGGGTATTAAGTTATTGAGTCACTCTATGAAGATTTGGGAGAGAGTGGTCGAGGTGAGGCTGAGATGGATTGTGTCTATTTCAAAGAAACAGTTTGAATTTATTCCTAGCCACTCGACGAAGGAGGCAATTCACCTGGTACAGAGGCTGGTGGAATAGTATAGGGAAAGGAAGAAGGACCTGCACATGGTGTTTATTGACTTGGAGAAGGCATATGACAAAGTCCCCAGAGAGGTGCTTTCGAGATGCTTGGAGGTGATTGGAGTCCCAGTGGCATATATCAGAACAATTAAGGAAATGTATGATAGAGCTAAAAATCATGTGAGGACGGTAGGAGAAGACTCAAAGCATTTCACTGTCTTGACAAGATTGCATCAGGGATCTACTCTTAGTCCCTTTTTATTTTCTTTGGTGATGGATGCATTGACGTGGCGTATTCAAGGAGAGGTCCCTTAGTGTATGCTTTCTGCAGATAATGTAGTTTTGATTAATGAGACATGGGGGGTGTGAATGATAAATTAGAGGTGTGGAGACAAACTCTTGAGTCTAAAGGGTTCAGGTTGAGTAAGAGCAAGACAGAGTATTTGGAATGCAAGTTTAATGACGTAAGGCTGGAGAATAAGGTGGTAGTGAAGTTGGAATCACAGGTGGTATGTAAGAGAGATAGTTTTAAGTATCTCGGTGTCATGATTCAGGGTAACGGTGAAATTGATGAGGATTTATCGCACCGTATTAGGGCAGGATAGATGAAATAGAAGCTCTCTTCGGGGGTGTTATGTGATAAGAATGTGCCGCCCAAGCTTAAAGGCAAATTCTATAGGGTGGCAGTCCGTCCGGCCATGTTGTATGGAGCGGAGTGTTGGCCAGTTTAGAACTCCCACATTAAAAAAATAAAGATGGCGGAAATGTGGATGTTGCGTTGGATGTGTGGGCTGACTAGGGGGGATAGAGTTTGGACTGAGACTATTAGGGAGAAGGTTGGTGTGACTCCAGTGGAGAATAAGGTGCAGGAAGTCCGATTGAGATGGTTCGGACATGTGATGAGGAGGGGCATAGATGCCCCGGTTCATTGATGTGAGAGGCTATCTTTGGATGGTTTTAGGTGGGGTAGGGGTAGGCCAAAGAAGTACTGGGGAGAGGTGATTAAGCAGGACATAGAGCAGTTACAGCTCACGGAGGACATAACCCTAGATAGAAAGATCTGGAGGATGCGAAGTAGGGCAGAAGGCTAGGGTCAGTTTGGGTCGCTAGTGTAGGGAATTACTTGGTGGGGGTATTATTCTTGTTATGATACCTTTTTTCATGCTTTATTATGAATCTGTTTACTTTTCTATGTTTTCTATTACTTGTGGGTGTCGTATTTATTTTATGACATCTTGTTCCATGCTTTACTATGTATTTGTGTAGTATTCTGTGTCTTGAGCTGGGGGTCTATCGAAAACAGCCTTTCTACTTCTTTAGAGGTAGAGGTATGGACTGCATACATCTTACCCTCCCCAGACCTCACTATGTGGGAATACACTAGGTTTGTTATTGTTGTTGTTGTTTTTCGGGAACCCCTATAGACATTCCTGATCATGAATTAATAAAAATAATGGCCATTAAAGGACATTAAGGTTGCAAAAGAGATTGCCAACTTTCGAAGGCTAAAAATAAACAACCAAATTTCGAAGTCTAAAAATAGACTAAGTCTGGAAACTTAGCTAGAATTTTCTAAGTCTGGAACCCCTTGACAAGCTTAAAGGACTAAATTAAACTAGGAATTTTGTAGGGTCTGACAGCTAAACACACTACCTAGGGTATGAGTTGTAATAACCCAAAGTTTCCTAACTAATTTTGTCTCAAGAATGTCAAGTATTAGCTACTAAATTGAATGATATTTATTCCATAGGGAATTTTCAATATTTTTACTTTTTTTTCATGTGGGAAATTAAATAAACTTTCCATCTATATAAAATTCACCTAAATCCGATAATCGGGTAATAAGTTATGACTATTTCAATTCTTCATCGTAAAACAGCGCCATATTGGTCAGTGGCGTGCCGTGCCACAATATAAAATGTTAATTATCCTTTTTGCAGTGTCCCAACATGATTTCTCTATGTCTCGCCAAACTTCTAGGCCGCAAATAAAGTGGCAACATGATGGCTCCGCGTCGCGCCATTTTCCAATTTTCCAATTGCAAAATTCTAGTGACACGGCGCGATAGCACCGTATCGCTCCAGCGGTCCAGGTCAGGAAGTTTTCACAAATTTAAAATACCTTTCGAGGGTTAAAAGGGTCAATTTCCCACCCCTATTTAAGCCCTTTAACATGAAATTCGGCTATTTAGAACCCAAAATATACTAGTTTCTCTCAATTTTCTCTCAAGAACAAGTAAGGGTTTCAATTGGGGATTCAATTTTTAGAAAGTTTCTCCATCAATCTTTGCTAAATCATGAACTAAGATATTTCATGTGTTGATTCAAGTGTGTCTTTCACCCATGAAGCTCAATAATCTCTTTTCAAAATCAAAGATTTGTATATTTATGAATGGTCATGATTTGATTGAATTGAAAAGTGATGTTCATGTTGTTGTTTGGTTTCATTCCATGTTATAGACTATTAATTACAAGAATTGATTCTAGTATGTGAGGAATTACATGGTATTCATAATAAACCCTTCAATTCATAAGTTGATTGATGTATCCTTGATTATTAGATGTGTTGATGATTGTATAACCAGAGCATTCTCCATGTTTGATTAAATACCTATGTGAAGGAAAAGTGCCATACTAGTATGATAATATGAAATCTCCATTCATGTACAAGTTATGTATGTCGAGTGTTTGATGAAATGTCTTATCCAATGGAATATGTATTGTTGATGTTGGTCCTGCACTCAAGAAAGTCATGCTTTGTCAGTTTCCTACTATCAAGTCCTGGGGGTACTTGTACCCGAAAAATATAGTTGTATGCGTAAAGTCTGTGTCATGTTTTCATGATATCCTCAGTCAAGACATGATCCATACAACTCAGTCAGTCATGTGACTCAGGAAATCTCAGTACTATTCCATTAGTCAATGGAACTTAATCAATTTAGTCCAATTCAGTTCAGTAATCCATGATCAGTGTCTATTCAGATGGGAGTTGGAATTAGCATCGAGTGAACCCAAGGATGGGAACACATACTGTCAGATGAGGGTGTGATTCTTAGCTGTCATCCTTGTATTCTAGAACTATGTAGCCAACATAGGCTGAGATATCAACACTATCAAATGAGGGTTGATGAGGTGGATAAGCACTATCAGATGAGGGCCCCATCATTCTATTTTGGGGACACTGTTAGATGAGGGTCACTCACAACTTGTCCTTACCAGTGGCGCAGTATTGACTCCTTTCCATTTGGGGTTACAGATTGGACCCCAACTCAGCCATAATGGTGTATTAGGGTCATATCAATTAGATAACTACTTCCCACAGTTTCATTTATAGAATCAGGACTATTAGATACAGTCATTTAGTCTCAGTAATAGAACTCAGATAGTTCTACGGAATTTAGGACTGTCAGATACAGTCAACTCAGAATAGTATGGAACTTAGCTAGTTCCATTAGATTCAGGACTATCAGATACAGTCACTCATGTCAGCAGTTATATCAGTCATCAGAATTCAGTTATCATTCATGTTAGTTATCAGTAAATTCATGTTATCACGATCTCAGATATAGTTACGATGTATTCATACATGTATTCTTACATCTATATTAGTTTGTTAGCCAGTATTGTTTATGCATATGAACCCTATGCATTTAGCCTACCTTCCATGCATACCAGTACATGCAAAGTGCTGACGCATTTGCGCTATAGTGTATTATACCATAGGTTCAGAAGCACGAGTATTCCGGTCTCAGCAGTTAGAGTTAGCAGTGAGTCATCATCTTTCAAGGACCTGATCACTTATTTATTATCTCATTAATTAATTTATAAGTTGGAGTAGTTGGGGACATGTCCCATTAAATCCTTATCCAGACATTTATGTTTTAGAGGATTTTCAAACTACAGTATGTTCAGACAATATTTCAGTTTTGGATATTTTATTGAACCCCCCCCCCCTAGATGTTATATTTAATTAGTCATGCAGTTTTGAACCTTATGTCCTTTCAGCCTTTATTTCCGCATTATATTTAGTATGTTATACAGTGCACAAGTACAAATATAGTCATGGGTTAGCTTATAATGCTTCAGGGTCATGAGAACCATGTAGAATTTTGAGTACCATATTTGGGGGGTTACACTAGTGAACTCTAAAGGCATCCCCTAACTCTTATCCAAAGGGTATGAGTAGTATCCTTGAGTCGTACCAAGCCTAATGAGTCTAAAAACTTGTAAATTTTGCAAGGGTCCAAGACTTGGGGTGTTTCATTCTCCCCCACTAGGATCATTCATCATTAAATAACGGGTAAGGGTAAGGACAAGCACAAGATAACACCTTAACACATATCAAAATTTTCCCCAACCAAAATAGAGGAAAAGAACACAAACCAAGATGAGAAGATCACTACATAACCCAAACAAGATGTACACCCCAACACCTTCATTCCGGCCTCTAACTAAATTAGAAAACAAAGATGTAAGAGGACAAAGAACTCGAGATACCAGTACCACCCAAAGGAACCAACCAACCAAGGAGCATCCACAGCTCACCTCAACACAACACATAGATTATTAGATAAATGGACTCATGTTAAAGGGCATATCTAATTTGATTTACAATTTACCAAGAAACACCACCATGAAAGCTTGATTCTGGCTATGCACCACCTACATGTTCAAGCCTATCAAATGCTAAAAGGAGTTAACCTAGCCACCGGGCTCCACTCCGTACTTCTATCTCGGAACACCACTCTATTTCCATCACCATTATAATATGGGAACCATGAGTAAAAGACATGGAAAAACCATATCCAACCACTATAATTGAAACCCTCAAACATATCTTAAGTACCCAACACAACTATTGGTATATCTACCAACCACAACATTTAAGACTACAACTTATATACCCATGATATGATGTATACATCAAAACATGTAGTACCTCTTTACAACCTTCACAAGGTTCTCACCACCTATTCATTTCCTAACCATTTCCCATGACAAAAACCTTACCTTCTGTCACAACACAATTTTAGAGTTATGATAGCACCTACCATAACCTACTAGTAGGTAAGCAAACATCGTAACTCGGAGCTAATGCAATGGGTTACCTTGGTAGAAATGTCCAACAAGGACCCTATATGAGAACACAATATAAAGGAGACATTACTCAAAGAAAAAACTAACATTCGAAAACCAATCCCATGACCTAATAGTATTAGTACAAGAGCATCTCTACATTCAACAATAGAAAATACAACTCAACATCTAATAGTCTTAAATGGTCTTATACATTCGTCTCAAATAAAAAATTTAAAATAAGGATAGAAGGGAAAAAGGGCAACTCAAACTTCAAGAGCTCACCCTATCTCCTGATGATCAACACCATAAGATCTCGACTCAACAATGGCAGCTAGAACTCAGGTCTGCACCAAAAAGATATAGAAGTATAGAATGAGCACCAAAACATAGGTACTCAGTAGGCATCATCGGCCGACAGAGCTAAATTATAATATAAGGACAATATAGTGTAAGACAATTACTTAAAGTCAAGGTATAGAATTGAACCTAAATCTTCTCTAATATCGTTGTATAAGATAACTAATCAACTAGAATAATAGTACAACATTCCATATCCATATTTATTGATCTTGGGTATATTTATATGTCCCAGCGCCAATATCACCCAAAATAGTCCTAGTTTTATAAGCTAAATTGTTTGTTTTTATTATGTTTAGTGTACAATTACATTATATGAGCTAATGGACATGATTAGTAATGCAGGATGGATTATTGATGTATTTTGGTTAAATTGGATACACAATGGGAAACACATGATGATTGACGCTTTGAGTTGATTATTTGGAGTATTATGGACATTGAAAGTAGTCGAAAAGCATGGATGGAAAGTTGGATTTGGTAGTAGAGAAATGAGCCATAAGGAATGGAAGTTTTGCCTTAGAAAAATACATGGAGACAATTTCCAGTGGAGGGCATGCGATTTGCATATGTTCCATGCCCTATTTCAGGGGTCCCAGGACTTGGATAGAATTTTGAAGACAAATTCTAGTGGGAGCATGTGATTTGCGTGCACCGCATGCTCCATTTCAGGTGTTCTATGCCTTAGCCAAAATTTTAGAGACAAATTCCAATGGGAGAATGCGATTTGCGTGCATTTCATGCTCCACTTCAGGGGTGTAATGCCTTAGAAAGATTTGAAGAACTAAATTCCAGTGTTTTCGTGCATTTAGAAGGCGATGCACGCTCTACTTCTATGGAATACATCATGCGGCGCACACTCTAGTTCTCTGAGATGAAGCATGTGATGCATGATAAAGTCCACGCCAAGGTAAATTTTGGCCTAGTATAAAAGGAAAATGTGAATAAAATTTCAAGGACTCTTGGTAAGCATAGAAGCGACGGAAAAGCATAAAATTATCTCTTTTAGGGTTCGTAGATATTCTTTTGAACTTCTTTACTTCAAGATTAATTTTGAGTATGATTAATTACTTATTTTTTATCTTGAATTCAAACATGAGTGGCTAAACACCTTTGTTCTGGGGTTAAGGCCAAGAACATGATTACTCTTTGATATTCTTTTATCATAGTTTCTTTTTGGATTATCATCTAGGTTGTTTTTAATTTCTTGATCTTACTATTTTAATGAGTGGCTACCATTGAAATAAATCTATATTTCTATGTGAATCAGGGAGGAGAATCATAGGATAGAATGAAAAAATTAAGGAGCAAGGTTCTTATCCTTTTATGAAATAAGGGGTTTGAATTACCATCTAGGATAGGGATATACCTAGAAGCCTTGCTTAGTTCAATTGCAAGAAGATAACTTTATGAATCTAGATGAATGGTTGCTTCTCAGCAAGAGTTATAGTTGCAATATTCAATAGATAGAAAATTTAAGGTCAGGAGACCCAAATCATAGCATAAACCTTGCGAACAACAACCCGACAACCAATTAGGCTGCGATAAGAATAGAGATTTGCATGAATATTTGAAATACCTCAACCATTGAATTCTCATCATTACATTTTACAACACTTGCTTGCTTTCTTTTGTCACAACTTGTTATTTCTTATTTATTAATTTACTTTTTTATTCTTAATTTCACAATCATCTTGATACTTTGCAACACTTAATACCTTATTGTTTAAAACTAAAAGTTGGTTGATTTCTAGATGCTTAGTATTTGTGGGAATGATATCTGACTGTCTAAGCCAATTATTGCTTGTATGATCACATGCACTTGCATGTGTGTTTGAGTCGCAACAAGTTTTTGGAGTCATTTCCAGGGACTAGTAGAATTTGTAAATTGTATATTTTTTTATTTTAGATAATAAGTTTAAGTGTTAAAGAATTGATCTTAGCAGCAAAATTTTTACAAGATTAGCTGACTACAGGACTGGCGAGATATAAAGAGTTGGTAGAGCCTTTTGTAGAACCAGAACTAATATTTCAACAAAGGCAAAGAGCTAAATATCCCCTTCAATAGGTTTAAATGGCTCATCTAGTTGATCCAAATAACCCTATCAATCCAAATGTTGGAACTATCCCAACTCTGGTTATCCCAGATGTTCCTGCTCAACTAGTTGCTCGACCTATTTGTGAGGTGACAATCCCACTTACGAACCATGTGACTAATAGTATTCACAAGCCCGAGCTAGGTGGTCAATTTAAATTGAAGCAGAATATGGTGCAATTGTTGAATTCAGTGGGGAAATTCTCAGGCCTTTCACTTAAAGACCTGCAGCAGCATATATAGACCTTCCTGGAAATAAGAGATACTTACATTCCTAGAGGGGTAAATACTCATTATATTAGATTGAGGCTCTTCCATTTTTCTCTAATTAGGGAAGCAAAGAGGTGGTTATATGCTGAACTACCACTCTCCATCACTTTATGGGAAGATCTAGCTCCAAAGTTCCTTATTAGATTCGTTTTATCAGGGAAGACTGCATATTTGAGAAGTGAGATTTTAAGTTTCAGACAGAAAGAAAGAGAGAATCTCTACCAAGCTTGGGAGAGATTTAAAAATATGCTTAGAAATTACCCTCACCATCATTATCTAATGATGTTCTTGTTATACTTTCAATGAGGGGTTGGAGCCAGATACCAAGATTCTCTTGGATTCAACTGCAGGTGGACCTACTCTTGAGAAGACTTATGAGGATTGTACATATTGCTGAATAGGATTTCACAAGGGAATCCTGATTGGCATATTGATTCAAGGAGTGCTCCAAAAAAGGATGTAGGGGTATTAGAGGTAGACCAGTTTACTGCATTACAAGCGCAAATTGTAGCAATGCAAAATCATCTTCTTACTCATCTTAGTAACATAAAGTTGGGGGTTCCACAAGCAGCAGCTACAGTGAATGCAATCCAACAGGAAAATTCTTGGTGTGAGGTTTATAGAAGTATTGAGCATGCAGCAATACTTGTATGGCTAATCCAAATTTATTAACTATGTGGGGAATGTAAATTATCAGGGATAGCAAAATTTTGGTAACATGTACAATCAAAATTGAAAGAACCATCCCAATTTCTTATGGGGTGGAAATCAGGCACAGGACACAAAGCAGTATAAGGGACCAGTGTAACAGAATCAATAGAAGGTCTAGAATAATTAAGCTGCCACTCAAACAAGTAATATGGAGGAGATACTGAAGAAGATTTTAGCTAATCAAGCACAGTTTGTAGAATAGTTGAAGAGTCAATAGTTGGTTACTAGAAATTTGGAGTTTTGATTTGGTCAGATTATGAGAGCACAAAATATAATGTCTCAAGGAGCCTTACCTATTGATATAGAGGCAAATCCAAAATAGGTAAATATAGTTACAATAAGAAGTGGGTTGCAGTTAAAGGAGGCGGTACCTGAGCAGGTTAGTCCCACAACCACTAATGATGATCCTAAGGCCAATAAAGAGTAAGAGGTCAAAGATAAGTTGCAAGTGATCAAACTCATAAGGAAAAGAAGACTCCTCCTCTACCATTCCCTCAAACACAAAGGAACATTAAGAGAAGACTAGTTACAAGAAATTTTTAGATCTTTTAAAGCAGGTTCAAGTAAATCTTCCTCTTTTTGATATTCTACAGAGTGTTCCAAAATAAGCAAAATACCTGAAGGATATAGTGGCAAACAAGAACTAGTTGACCGAGTATGCTACAGTTGCATTTACTTAGGAATGCACGTCTAAGATTCAAAACAAACTGACCACGAAACTGAAGGATCCAAGTAGTTTTACTTTGTAGATCACTATTAGGTAGACCATCAGTGCTCGTGGATTGTATGACTTAGGGGCTAGAATAGATCTTATGCCCACATCTTGGTACTGGAAGATGGGTATTGGGAGTTACAAGACTACTACTATTGTTTTGCAGTTGGAAGATACGTCCCTTGCTAGGCTGGATGGAATTATTGAAGATATCTTGGTGCAAGTGGGACCATAAATCTTTCCAATGGACTTGTAATTCTTGGCTTTGAAGCTGATCCTGTCATTCCAATTATCTTGGGATGACCCTTCCTAGCAATAGAACAGTCATTAATTGATGTAGCAGCAGAGAAGATGAGAATGAGAGTGCATGACAAAGTAGAGGTTTTTGATGTGTACAAGATGCTTAAATTGCCAGTGTAATAGATAAAATAAATTACACTGATATAACTTATCTCTGAATACAATATAAAGACTAGTCTAATATATAAGAGGGAGGTAAGTAATACTCCAAACATCAGGAGCTCACTCTTACTCTCCAAACCATGGTTGCTCCGCATGATGTACATATCAATGGTGATAACCCATACTATGATTTTCAGGCTACAGAAGTGTAGTATGAGTACCAAATAAATGTTACTTAGTGGGTAACTGCCAAATGAGCTCTAAAGATAAAGCAAATATATATATAACATACAAATAAAATGGAAACTACACCAAGAGCCCAATAATCATATAACAAGCCAATGAGATAGCAAGAGTAGCCTACCATATTTATGACCAGGAGACTAAGACAATAAGGCTAAGAAAGTATTAAGGATGAACTAACCTATTCCATCCATACTCAGAAATCTCAACACTATACTACTATAGCCCTAGCCAATACACAAATAAAGTGTGAAAAAAAATATATAGCAATATACAAGGACAAGAAATGAATACACAATCTGAACAAATGAAGAAAGGGATACATGTTAATATCATAACTACATATAGCTAGACATACATATATGTATAAGGACAACTCAAAGCACAACCTAGATCATCAAATCATCATTTTAAGGCCTCATTATAATCCTATTAGAATTTAGTACTAACATCCTCAGGGTTTCTAATCCATATGTTCGAACATGAAATAAACATGCATAATAATGTAAATCATAAGATAAAAGAGGTCAGAATCATACCTCAAGTCTCGATACCAAATAAGCTAGACATAACAATGATAAAACAACATAAATAACAACATGAGTAACCAGCTATTCTAGACAACCAAATACCTAGTAAGCCTATGCGTACGCCCACTACCCTAGGCTCGAAAGGTGCAATTAGCATACAACAAGACAAGGCATAGTCATCACCCATATCTATGTAGTCGTACTATACCAGCTAATAGACATAGGTGCATATTAGTTATAGGCGATGTTCCTACAAGTATGAATGTAATAGAATTCATAATACCAAAACCATCATCGTCATCATAACATCCTCCAAGCTCATTGGGTATCATCAGATCATCATAATATCCTTCGACCTTGTCGGACATTATCACATCATCATATTATTCTCCAGCCTTGTCGGGTATATCATATCATCATAACATCCAATCAATGTCAATAATAGAGAGTAATCCCCAAGAAGGCTAAAGTAAAGTGCAGCCTTATGAGGGCTAAAGTAAAAACTCATGAATAGAAAAGAAAGGTAGATTTTATTTCTATAATTCATTGCTCTTCATCAATATTACATTATCCCTAAGCATATCTATATATATAATAGGTACAAGAATTTAATCCATGGCTAAAAGAGTATAAGTTCATAAATCCATTGCTCGGAGTGATCTTTGGGACTAAATCATTATAAAAGCATAGAAAGGGTTGGAATCTTTCCCGATCGGAGTAATTAGTAGTATCAAATCATAGACCGAAACTTATATTGGTCAAGTCTTTAAAATATCATTATTAAACTCTTTACCTATAAGTTATTCATTAAAGATTGGCAATTATTATTATGAAAAAATCCATTATTAAGGAAGAATGTGGGCTTCAACCCTTTGTTAGTGGTAACTATAACAATTTATAATCTAATCAAAATCGTATCAACCATTGATGCAACAATCATGAATGTACCAAATTTTTATAGGGATCACCGATATTCAAATATTGGAATCATAAATATCATATAGCATCTTTCTTTGTCCCATACCAAAGAGATGTGTATAAATGCACACACACAAACACACAGACATACACACGCATATATATATATATATATATATATATATATATATATATTCATAAACTACAACCATATTATTTATAATAACAATTACTTCCTGGATGTCCAACTAATTTCATAACATAGCCCTTAGCCTAATAATATGTCCTGAACAATCACAACATTAAAATCACAGTGTTAGGCCCATATAAATATCTGAAACTCATATTGATAATCTTGTATATGTAAATCATCTCATAGCTATAGTCCATAGCGTAATCATAAGGCATAACATCTTAATAAGCTATGAAGAAAATCTATAATCATCTCACATAGAGGAGGCATAATGTATCAATAAGTATAACTCATAACTATAAGGCATGTCATCTCTATAGGCCAATTATCATATCAAAGAAATAATATCTCTAAAGGCCATTAATCATAATCTAGGGAAATTTATGAGAATTTACCTAGAAATAAAGGAAACTTATTCCAAAGGCTCAATAGTCTCAGCTAGGCCTAACACCAGCAACTAAGTCCACAAGGGCTACCACAAGTCTTAGCCTAAGGTGGGTCGATAGAACCCACTTCTAATACTCAAATTCCATGTTTAGGTAATTTATATCCCAAACTAGGATATGGTATCTAGTTTAACTTCTAGATGTCAAGTAAGCCATAACTAATCCTAAGATAGGAAGTTGATCTAGAGAAATGGGCATTTAAGTCAACTCTACTCAAATTATGGTTTCAAGATTAGTAGACTAGCCCAACTAAGGTTGATCATACTAGCCATGATTCCAACACTTAAACCACTTCCCAAACCTAGCATCATATCGTATCCATGCTACAAATTAGTTAAATCTAGGGAGAAGGCAATAGGATTCAAAAAGGATACTAAGCATTTCAACTTACGGGTCAAGCCCTTATCTAATCTCCAAACTTTAATATTCAATACTAAGTCATTCAACCCATAATCAAACTTAACATTTACACTCACATGCAATATACATCAATATTATCTTACGAAAAAAAGTAGACAGAAGCCAACTACAAAGCCTAACCGCAAATCTTTACATTATTCATCACATGCTCATCTTCACTTCACAATCCCCAAAATGCTATTACACTGTCAAAATCATAGTCTACTCTCAATACGAGAATAACGATACTGCTTTGGTTTCAAAAATGACACCAAAATCCCAAGTGGGTCCCATATACGAAAATCACATTTTCGAGGTCAACCCAAAATTCATACATCAACAAGAAATCATAACGCACAAGAAATGGATAAAAACAAAGCTATTTTTTGGCTAACACCAAGCCCTAAGCTATATTGGGGTTTTGGGTCAAGAACCAAGAAATTGATGAAATCTTACCTTAAATCGGTTGATAATCATGATAATAGATGATAATCGAGCTCCTAAGTCATCCACACAACTTAATTTTGAGTTAATTAACCTATTTAGAGTTTCTAGGTCCCAAGGATGAAGGGAAAAATGACCAAATTTGTAATATTGGAGTTTATTTATAGACCTCTTAGCCAAAGAGATGTTGCAATCGCCATACGTGGACTGTGATCATCATTCCATGATCGCCATAGGCCTTGATATGATCACCATGGTATGATCATTATGATCTTTGAGCGATCACCATGGCACCAGTACCAGCAACTTAGAAATTTGTACAAGTTTACAATGATGACTTGGGATTCATTCAAAATCCGATTCTGGTAAATGAACTATATAATTACACTAAATGTGATATTCCAAATGCATTAGCAAAGTAGGATTTTCAATCCGAGGTTGATTCAGCCAAATTTGGGTCCGACGTCTATATTTATAATTTTCAACTTTTAGACCAATAGATCAAATGAGCTTAGTTGCATTAGGACCCAAACCAAAAGTCTACCTAGGCTAAAATTAATATTTTAGAGCTACTAGGACAGTCAAAATTCATATCTATGAGTGTTTTATAGAAGTTTTTATCCGATGGATATTTGGAACTAGCGAAGACTTCTAAATAGGGAATAGGTTTTAAAAAATAAATGAATTGTCCGATAACTGAACCGTCAGTCCCAGTAAGTCATAAATAACTTAGGGAAGCTATGGAGAAGACCTAATGGAAAAGATAAGCAGAAATATGAGAAATGACCTGAAGGGTCATTACAATTTCCATTACTAGAAAGACTTTTATCCCTAAAAGTTAACAAATAGAAAGAATTTTAAAAGTTCAAAGGGATGAGGTACTGGGCCCACATGCATCGAGAATGACTTCCCAGATAACCTCCACGAAGAGAGAAAATTTCAAAGGGATTTCGCCATAGGTATCCATTTTCCAGCCAGCACTCTTACTTCACTCCAAACAACCATAACTCAACTTCAACCAATAATTGGCCTCCAACTGAATCAAAAAGGCTAATGTATGCAAATCTAAATCATAACACGTCAATACTATCTAGATACTCATACAATCAACAAAGTCTTATCCAATCCAAAAATAAACCAATACATAAGTCATACCATTGACTCCAAATCCCAATATAACTTTTTTTTTCCATTTTACACCTTCTATCCACTCCAAACTAGGAGAAAAATCACTTGAGTCCTGCCCACGAAATCTTATTATAGAGAATTCAAAGAACTGAAACTTATCTGTTGAATGTTCATATGGGTAACATGAGAATAAGTTCATAAGGTGCTATTTGGGCACACAAATAATGATAATCAAGAGACGCAATCCATACTAATGTTACAACTAGTCTTGATGGCAACCAAGACTAAAATCTAGAAGATCAAGGCGTATACTTATTGTTGAATGATTCATCTCAAGATGTATCTGATGTGCTATAGAAATATAGAACTTTCATCACTTAAAATGAGAAAAATATGAAGGTTTCTAAGGTTGTTTTTTTAGATATAATACATTTTGGGTATGTTTTGCAGGAAATCATGTTTTGGATGCTAAGTTTATAAAAAGGGAAAAAAGGTATTTTTGGCTACTTATTGGAGCAATTATGGATGTATGAGACACTTTTCGACTTGTTCATAACTAAAGCATGTTTGAGAATTAAACAAGAGCTGAAAAAATGACTCCCAATACTTACTAAGTCAACATGTGGATAGTAAGTAATGCTTGTCGACCGTATGTGGGCAAACCAAGTGTTAGAAGTCCAAAATCCTGAGAGCTGACTAGTAGGAAATTTTATTCTTGCACTTACTCCCTATACCTACGCCTATTGACACCCAATTTTGACCTCTCGACGCTCCCATAGGCTGTTATTTTATCAAAATTATTTAATTTTAAATATTAATATTTTTTTATGCATTATTCTTGTATCCTATAAATAATGACATTCCACATTCATGATTTTAAAAAATGTACAAATTGTTTTATTACTTTTTAGAATCATTTTTATAATTTACTAACTCAAATATGATGTTTTACATAATTTTATTAATATTTATTAAATTATTGTAAATAGGTACGCTCACAATTTATAAATACGTCATCTGTTATTATTACTAGTATTGTATTATCGAAAATTTTAATGTAGTATTCATAATTTATAGGTTCCTATCTTATTTTTATTATTATCATAATATAATATGTGTCGTATTTTTATCTACGCAATTTTTGTGGGTAATATGAAAATAATTATATTATTTATTCTACATTATTGTTACATTTATTAAGTCGTAGCCTAAGTTGATTTTAATTTTTTCCAAATCATTTAGCTTTTAGCCTGATTTTGCCAAGATTATAACAATTTTAGCCTAATTTTATTCAGTTTATTACAATTCTAGACACATTTAACTCAATTCTAATTCATTTCTTCTTGATTTTTTATAATCCTTTAATCTCAACTGTGGATCAATATTGATCTAACAACTGAGATCAAAATTCCCTTATCATTTCTTTTAAATAAATATACAATCCTAATCCTCATTTCTACGCAAAACCCGCCGCGAGGTAGTCCACCACGACTGCCACTGCGGGGTAGTCCACCATGACCAGCCGTCTCCTTCCCTGTTCCCTCCTCTCTTTGGCAAACTAGCTTCCTCAGCCACAAACCCCAATAACTACGCAGTCAACGATGCTAATATCTCGACACCACCACTGCTCCTTTCAAACTAGCACCACCGTCATCTCCTTCTCTTTATTTACTGGCTAGTGGAGAATCCTCTGGTGAACCACTGCTACCAGCCTCCCCAAGTCCCAACCAGCATCATTCAAAAAGGCACTCACCACCGGTGACTCCCACTGGAGAAGCAGCCTTACAATAAAAAACCAACCACCGCTAGCCACTTCAGCCGATGGAACCAACACCAACAGCCATTCTCTCAACCGTTATGTCCTCATCTGTGTTGATGATTGGTGGGGTTTTCGATGAACTTCACTGAGATTTTGGTCCGATTTAATATCTTAATACTTTCAATTGCATGTTTGTTTGCTTTGTTTGTGAATTATCTGAATCAGATTCTTAGATTAAAAGCTTCATGATGTTTGAATTTGAATTTATGATTCAATTCCTTTATATACATGTTCATGTTCATATATGTGAAATGCCTTTATTTTCTCTTAAATTGTAATTCGGTTGTTAATTACTTTAGACTTCCGAAACTGTTGTTCTTTGATTTGATTAATATTAGTGGAATTCAACTTGTACAGCTAGGGCAGAGTTGACATTTAGATATCTTGGTCAAGAACGTTTGATTGTGTTATATTGTGGCTAATTCTGTGAATAATTTGATGAGTTGAATCAAATTTTGTACTTAGTAATTTCGGTAAGCTTTGAATATGATCTATGGCTTTATTATTTCACACTTTACCCCAAATTTTGATTTCTTTTAATTAGTTAGATATATTTTGTTTCCATATGTAATGCCATTGTTTTATCAATTTAAATGAATGATTTTCTTATTTTGATGTGGACTGATTTTGGGTACTTATTTATGGTAACCATGGAATGATTGATTCAATATCTGATTTAGTCTCTATTAAGGAAAATATATTTGATTGATTTTTCTAAATATTTTGTTCCTATTTTATTTTCCTTTGACTAAATTTTACATGATTTTCTCACTTAACTAATTCAACCTTTTAAGGGAAAATTTCTCTTGATTGATTAATAAAATATTATTTTGATTGATAAAAATATTCCTATTTTCTTTATTTTCCAAAACCCTTTTACTATATAAATAATCTCTCCCCATTCTTTAAAGGAGGGACAAGATGCAGATTTTTCCTTTGCTACTACTCCCTCTATTTTCTCTAAAAATATTTTGAAGCTCTTTGGCACTTTGGATTTCAAAGAAACATCTGGTCTTATCCTTACTGCAATTGCTTTGGGTTCTATTATTATCTCTTTGTGCCTAATTGGTTAGTCTCTATCGATGTATTCTTTCTTATTCTGTAGCATTTGTGATAGCAAAGCATAGAAAGCATGTCTATTGGAAATAATTATGTTGTGCTTGTCTACTATGTCTTGTTCCTTTATTTAAGACAATGTAGTTGTATAATAGAGTATATCTTTTTGTGCTTGCCCCGCTCTTTTGCTCATATGTGACAGGTTCTAAGTGATATTTTGAGATCGAAAAACTCATCAGGGATTTGGGATGGGTGTTATTTCCTTCTCATTAGTCTATTATTTTATTTTATTAGTCTTTTATTAGCCATGATCCTTTAATATTATTGTACAAACACTATTTGATGTAATGAAAAAATTAGGGACTGCTCGGGGGGCGGGGTTTATGTGTTGTATGAATCACATTGGCTAACACAACTTAGGTCTACGTGCTTTATGTGCTACGTGAATCACCTAGGTAAATATAATTTAGAATTCATTAATTAAATCTCTTATCACTTAGAAATTATGAATTTAGGAGTTTAACTAATTTCACCTTATCAAAATATGTCAACTTAGCTTACAATGTATTTATTTACTTTGGTATGATTAACAAAGTTTGACATATCACAAACAACATTTTTAATATATTTTTTTCACATGCTCAACGATTATGTTTTAATTTTCCTCATTCAAACAACATCTCTTTAGCTCATTAATTAAATCTCTGCATTTTAAAAGTAATATGTAGCACATTAAAGCACTCTCCGACACATCAAACAATTAAATTAAACCATGTTAAAACTATTTTTCAGCATGTAGATGTTAAATTCCAGCATATTAAAACTATTTTTTATTGGCGCATAAACATTAAGCTCTGGCATGTTAATTCACCTTTCAGCGTTATAAAAAATGTATTTTCAGCATATTAATGGACTTTTCAGTATTAAAATTTTGTAGTAATTTCCAACATGTGTTTGTAATTTCTTACACCATCATTAGTTTATAATATGTTTCAAACAAAATTAACGGGCATCACACTTCAACATATTTACTTTATTTTGACATACATTGTTTTAACAACCTTACAATATTATTTTTTTACGATTTGACAATTACTTTCCGTCAATAAACAGTTGCTTTCCACTTAGACAGCATGCTTAACTATCTTCTACATAATAAATTAATGTTCTTATTCTCTCACATTTTGACATGTCTTTTTATTATCAATGAATTTTACAACATTGTTTTTAATTAATAATTATCTTTCATCATACTAACAATCACTTAGATACCATGCCTATAGGTTAATGATAAAAAAGATTTCTCGTCTTGCATGCTAATCACATTAATTAACTTTAATTAACCAAGAGGCATATTTGAGATTATTACGTGCTACATGCTGTCGGATGTGTTACGTGCTTTGAGTCTTAGGAAAATATAGAATTATTTGTCTAAACAACAAATTCGAATTAGTAAAGACCAATACCTCTTGGAAGATAGGTGGGATGATAGGATTTACTAGAGATGCTAGTTTTATCCTTTTTTTAGTACGCCTTTAGGTTAACAACCAGCCTAGGTGGGGTGGGGTGGGTAGTCATTCGGAAGTGATGATCTCCAGAGACATTACACGATATTTGACATTATTACTAGTATAAGAATTTGGTCAGTGGGTCAGATAAGGATTAAACAAGATGGGGTTCTAATCCGAATGAAATCAAAACTTTCCTTTCTTTGTTTTTTTTTGAATTTATTCTTTTATTTATTTTATATGTTTATTTATTTAGGGTAGTTAATTTATTACATAAGCAGTCCCTTTTGTTATAATTTATATTACTTCTCTCTCCTTGCTTGTTTAATTTATATGTTTTTTTGACTATTATCACTTAGATAATTAGTAATTAGAAACGATAAAATAACATGTGTTTGTTTATAAATTATTTTATCACTTAGTTAACAATTAAGTTAAAAATAAGAGACCTTTATTTGATCACATAGAATCCCCACATAAAGTATGAATTTGACAGAGAACAACCTTTGTGGACCTCGAAGGTGCCTAACACCTTTCTTTTGAGGTAACCTGAACCCTTACCCGAATTTCAGGTGAACGAAGACTAAATAACAAAATAGGTTTATAGTTGGCCAATACCGGTGCCCTAAAGCACCTTAATTCATTAGGTGGTGACTCTTCACATTCTCCTCAAAACAATTCCAAAAAGAGTGGTCACGTTGAATTCCCCTTTTCACGAGAAAATTAGGACACGACAGAATGACGACTCTACTGGGGATTTTAGGTTCTAACCATTATGAGTTTGTGTTTTTATGTGGGATTCTTTCACTTTGTTTGTTTATTTTTTCATAATTAATTTCTCTCTTTCTCTTTTAGTGTTTATATCATGATTCATTTATACATGTTAGTCCCATCTCTTTTTCCCTTTTATGTGTTATTCATGTTTCTCTATGTCTATTTCTTCTCAACTTTTTCTTTGATTGGTTATGTATTTTGAAATTTATTTTGTATATTAATAAAGCATGCTATTGTATGTTGCTATGTGCTATGTGTTATTACTTTATATAACTAGCATTCTGCTCATACTTTCCTCTACTTGGAACATCATTTATTTTCTTTTTACAAATGGTTGCGTAGTTGCATGGATGATCTCTCCTAAAACACCCTTCAAGAAATGCCTTGTGGTTCGGTCGATCAACGGTGCCTCGATAGTCATAAACCCTCCTAATCTCGAGTTGTCCACTCGAGGAAACCATATCATAAATCAACCCTGGTCCGTTACATCATGGCTACATATTTTTTTTACAAAGGAATATGCGTCCCATTCAACGTATAATGCCTTGACATCCTTAATGCATTGAATGTCAGTCTCATTCAAAGTCTAAAAGGGTTCATGACCCAAAAGGATTCATAATTATTTGCTATGTGTTGCATTCCTATGGATGTATTACCTATCTTTTTATTTTCGTTATTGTCTTAGTCACTTTTTTCCCATTGTGTCCCTCACTTTAGAGATCTTTACTCTTAAAATTCTTGTCATGTTAAGACCCTACAATACACTCATAAGACCTATTCAAAACTGCCCTTTAATTTATCCTCTTGACTTATCCGCTAGTATACTAATTATCTTTAGGCTTAACTTTTGCTTTGATAAAGGGTTTTAGTTTCATCTGTATTCTCTTAGTGCAACTCATCATTCTAGGACATCCTCTTCTTAATACTTTCAACTCTTACATACTATGTCTCACATGATCCTTTTGATACTATCTCACTTATGTCGTACTCTAGCTTTCACAACCTCTAAGTTGTATAGAGCTCTCATAACTTCTCCTCATTTCGAGTGAAAATGACTCAATATTTTTAAATGAGTAGAATACTTATTTTAGACTCCCATGCATACTCTCTGTTCCTTATTATAAATCCTTTCTTCTAAGGTTGACGAGATTTGAACATCAGAAATGACCAGTCAAGCAATGTGTTTCAATCTTATCTATAGCGAAGCTAAGCACGAGAGTTTGGGGTTAAATCAAAACAAAGTTATGTCGAGCATCAGAAGGCTAGAAAAAAGAATTGAGAGAATTAGTGGAATAATGACTGATCTTTGAGGTTCAGTTGAGATCCCACCAGTTTTCTATAGCCGTTATCTAAATCAGACATTAGCACTCCCATCCACACTATGGAGTCTCCTATATTGACAACTTCACCTATGCCTGATCTTGATACACACATACCTACAAGTCTGTATTTAATTACATTGCTAAGAGCACTTAGTGAGTTGACAAATATAAGTAAGGATAAGGATACAGAAGGACAGGTTCCTAACCTTGAGGCAGGATCATCTTAATAGCCCAAAATGAATAAGTCATCCAAATCAACAGAAGGATACAAGAGAGAGTTAAGGGTTTGAACTTTCCATTATATGATGGGTCAGGAAACCTTCATTCCCATCTAAAGGCGTACCTTGATGAACTAGAAGTTGTAGGGAAAAGTGATGTTCTCAAGAATAATCTATTTGTTAGTTCACTTAATGGTCTTGCATTGATATGGTATGCAGAGAAAGACTCTTGGGACCATTTGGCAACTGACTTCCTTAGGCGGTTCGACAATAAGCTAAAGAGAAAGCTGGCAATGAGACCAAGATAGATAAGGGAAAAATGATCTTAGATGAGACATCAAAACCTCCAAATCCTTAAGTAAGCATACCCCAACCTCAACTGATATGGTACCCATCTCCAAAAATCATTCCAACATCTAATTATGTCCAAGCCTATTATCTCCAATCCTTCACAAAATCTCCACCACAAACTATTTCGTACCCATATTCATTCGTTGCTCCAACATCAAACTACATTTCAATTTATTATCAAAATCCCCCAATAAACCAAAAATCCAACCGATCCATCAGACCTCGACATAAGCTTTAGAAAAATCCAACATGACTGTATACCCCTTTGGTTGAGCCCATAACTCAACTTTATGAGAGATAGAGGATGGCTGGCTATATCACTCTGATTCCCACATTTGTCATTGATACATATTCACCATGGCTTGATCATTCTAAATATTTTGCTTATCATTCAGGTATGAAAGGACACACCACAAAAAAGTGTCAAACTTTGAAAGGCAAAATTCAAGCACTGACTGATACCAAAGTGATAAGTGTGAGGAAGCTGAATCATGATGATGATTGATTTACTAGGCTTGACTTGCAAGGGTTTGACATTAGTGTAGAGGATATCATGTTGATTCTCCTCTCCATACTCTCAAATATTTGAAATTCATTTAAGTTTTACAATTTTTAGTTTTCTTTTACGTTTTCCTTGCTTTTGTAATGTAAACTATGGTCGACCTGATTCTCCTATATAAAAGATATGTAGGTACTCATTTAATGAGTTCGGTCTCATTATAATAAAATATTTTTTCCCTATTTCATCATTTTTCTATACGAAGTTGGATGAATCAACAATATGATGTATGAATCAACAAATCTGATGTTCAACAAAGATCGACCTTACTCATTTCCTATCTTTCTTATCTTCTTTAGAATCACAATTGCAAATTTGACATTATGTTCTATCACTATCATGTTTCGTGTGTTAGGAGCTCAAATCTTTATGCCTGGAATGCTTATTAAGGCTTAGTATTCCTCCTAGAATGACTTTTGTTTTATATTTATTATGTGTTGAACTTATGCGTTATATGGTAATTTTTGTTTGAGTTGTTTATTTTATTTAAGAGTTGTCTATAATTTGAACATTGAACTCAAGTGACAATATGAAATATGACAAATATGTTCAATATCTGAAAAGTTTTCAGTCCTCCTTCTCATTGCTCAAGGGAAAACACTATGACTCGTTATCCTCATATTACCTACACCCCTTCTCAGCAATTTTCTTTTGCACGTGACACTTCTAAAAGTAAAAAGATCAATTTAGATGAACATTAGAAAAGGCTTCATGACTTAAAGAAAAGATTGAATGAGGAACTACGTTCTAAGGGTGTTTACGACTTGAGGTACAAAAAATTATGTATACACCCGAGGGTTGAGTTACCTCTAGGGTACAAAGTTCCAAAGTTCAACGTATTTGATGGGCATGGGACCCAATCACACATCTGAAGGACTATTGTGGTGGACTAATTGGCATAAGGCACAATGAGACTCTCCTTATGAGATTTTTTGATCAAAGTTTGTCGGGAATGGCACTTACATGGTTCACCCAACAAGACTTTGACAAATGGCATAATTAGGAGGAATTGGCTCAAGATTTTGTGAGGCAATACAAGTTTTATATCAATGCTGGTCCAACAAGGCAGTAATTGCTTGAAATAAAGAGAAAGACCCATAAATCTTTTGAGGAATATGCAATTCAACGGAGGTTAGAGGCTTACAAAATACGTCCTTCTATACCTGAGGAGGAATTGGTCTAAAGTTTTCTCAAGACACTAGATGGAATATACTGTCAGAAAATGTTCTTCCTGGTTAGTCACAACTTTGAGAGTCTAATTTTGATTGGAAAGAAATTAGAATATGAAACGAAGAATTAATCGAATGGAGAGAAAGAGGATTCAGCACCCTTCATATCCTAAATGCAAAGCTATTATAATAATGTCGAGAACTACACTATTTTGGTTCTCAAAATAAGGCTCATTGGTTCCAATCCTACTCTGTTCGACAAGACACTCAAAACAAGGCTCAATCCTTCTCTATCTAACAAGATCCAAGACGTTCACGAAAGAAACATAAAGCGTATCACATGAATTGACGTTCCTGTTTCACGTCACCATTTTACCCACCTTATGGCTAACAATATTTTTTTCTTTTCTCTACATACGTTCGACCTAAATTCCATTTGGATATGTAGGCAGCCCACTCTGGGTCTAGTCTTAATCTAATAAAACATTTTCTTTCCCCCAAATTTTTACACTTCTAAAGTCACAAGCTAATAGGCCCAACTCTAGAGCATATAAAGGAAGATTATAATTGAGGTTACGATATTCAAATATAGGACAACCATTTCTCTTGGACTAATATTTTCTTTGAGTGATATAGGAATATAAGGCTTCAAAGAAAAAAACTGGGGCAGAATTTTTGAGGTTACGAATAAACCTCAAAAAATTTCACAAGTAAAGAATATATTCATTCACAATGATGTGTGAAAGGCACTTTACATTCTAAAATGGGACAGAAATTTTTGAGAATTCCTCAAAAATTTCATCATGATGGAGTACAAATCTCAACGGTTCATGGAGTAGAAAAAAACAACTAAGGAGTCGACTCAAACATGGAACAAATCCATATTTCTTTTTGACTGATGACTTTTCATTGAGTATAGGATTAAATATTACATATGAAAAAAATCACTCCATCACGAGAGGCCCAACAGCCAGTCCAACATCCTGACGAGAAGACCCAATAGCTAATCTAATAGTACAATAGACACGCTTTCTTATCACCTCTTATCATTATTGTTATGATTGTTTTCACTACATTATTCAATCTTCTATAGACACGCTAACTATGTTATACAATAGACACGCTAACTATTTTATCTAGTTGAGCTAAAAATAGCAAGACTAATAGGTATAAATTACTCCATCACGAGCATCCAAACAGCCGATCCCACGATTCCACAGTACACCGAGAAGCCTAAAATCTAATCCCACGATTCCACAGTCCATCAAAAAGCCAAAAAGATGACCCCACAATGATAATCCAATAGTTGATCTCATGATTCCACAGTGCACGAGAAGTCAAAGAGCTGATCCCAAGATGAGAAGCCAAATAGATGATCCTACGATTCTACAATACATCAAGAAGCCAAAGAGTTGATCTTATGATAAGAAGCCAAACAGCTGATCCTACGATTCCATAGTGCATCAAGAATCCCAAAAGTTGATCCCATGATGAGAATCCAAACAGCTGATCCCACAGTGCATCGAGAAACCAAATAGTTGATCCCACGATTCCATAGAGCATTATGAAGCCCAAAATTTGATACCACGATGAGAAGCCAAACAACTAATCCCATAATGCATCGAGAAGCCAATGAGTTGATCCTACGATGAGAAGCCAAATAGATGATCCCATAATTCCATAGTGCATTGAGAAGCCCAAAAGTTAATCCCATGATGAGAAGCCAAACAGTTGATCCCACAGTGCATCGGGGCGCCAAATTTTTTATCCCATGATACAACAGATATTCTTTCTTTATTTCAATATTCACTTTATGTTTATCAATTGCTTATCTTTTTACATGCTCTAACCTTTGTTATCTAGTATAAGGTAAAGTACGCAGGTAACAGAGAAGGAATAATAAACAAAGATAATTTTTGTTCTTGTTTTCAAAATATCACCCTATATATTCATCCATCGCGTGAACTCATCCTAAAACTCACCTACCTCAATATTTTCAAACTTCTCCATACGTCATTGTTTCATTCTATTTACTACCGTCTCACCGACACACGATACCATTGTTGACATTCCAACCTTTATCAATTACATTCTTAAGGAATATTGTTCATTCCTAAATCTAGAACTACACACGGCTTGATTCTCATAAAAATAAAGATATGTAGGTGACTTAAAGCTAAAGTCTCAGCCGCTAAACCTTCCATGGCTTTCTTCCTAACAAACCGCTATCTCGATCAGATAAAATTTTCTACTATGTCAACTTTTGTTGCTTGACAATTCTTCTATCATTCTCAAGGAACGAAGGGGCAGCTGTTGACACCCAATTTTGACCTCCTGACACTCTCTTAGGCTGTTATTTTATTAAAGTTATTTAATTTTAAATATTAATATTTTTATGCATTATTCTTGTATCATATAAATAACGACGTGCCACGTTCATGATTTTAAAAAATGTACAAATTGTTTTATTACTTTTTAGAATGATTTTTACAATTTACTAACTCAAATACGTCATTTTACATAATTTTATTAATATTTATAATATTATTGTAAAGAGGAACGCTCACAATTTATAAATACATCATCTATTATTATTACTAGTATTGTATTATCGATAATTTTAATCTTGTATTCATAATTTATAGGTGCCTATCTTATTTTTAATATTATCTTAATATAGTATGTGTCGTATTATTATCTACACAATTTTTGTGGCAAATATGAAAATAATTATATTATTTATTTTACATTATTGTTACATTTATTAACCCGTAGCCTAAGTTGATTTTAATTTTTTCCAAATCATTTAGCTTTTAGCCTGATTTTTCCAAAATTATAACAATTTTAGCCTAATTTTATTCAGTTTATTATAATTTTAGCCACATTTAATTCAATTCTAATTCATTTCTTGATTTTTTATAATTTTTTAATCTTAGTCGTGGATCAATATTGATTCAACGACTGAGATAGAAGTTCCTTTTTCTTTCCTTTTAAACAAATCCATAACCCTAATCCTCATTTCTCTCAATGAGTCACACATTTCTCCTCCTTCTCTCTATCTCTCTCTATACAAAACCACAAATGCTGCCATTGGGCAAACTACTATGACTAGTTGCCTCCTCCTATGTTCCCTCCCCTCTTCGGTAAACCAACTACCACCGCCTCCAACCCCAATAACTACGCAGTCAACCAAACCCCTAGCTCAACACTGCCGCTGCTCCATTTAAACCAGCACCATCGTCATCTCCTCTTGTTTATTCACTAGCCGACAGAAAAACCTCTGGCAAACCACTGCTACCAGCCTCTATAGTTCCAACCAACGTTGCTTTGAAAGGCACTCACCACCGGTGACTCCCACTAGTAAAGCGGCCATGCAATGAAAAACCAGCTACCACTAGCCACTTCAGCCGGTAGAACCAATACCAATAGCCGTTCTCTCACCCATCATGTCCTAGTTGAGTTGATGACCGACGGAGTTTTCGATGAACTTCACAGAGATTTTGATCTGTTTTGATTTCTTAATACTTTTAATTGCATGTTTGTTTGCTTTGTTTGTGAATTATCTAAATCAGATTCTTAGATTAAAAGTTTCATAATGTTTGACTATGAATTTTTGATTCAATTCCTTTATTTAAATATTCATGTTCATGTTCATATATATGAAATGCCCCGATTTTCACTTAAATTGTAATTCGGTTGTTGATTACTTCAGACTTCTAAAATTGTTGTTAGTTGATTTAATTAATATTGGTAAAATTTGATTTGTACAGCTAGGGTAAAGTCGACATTTAGCGCTCTTGGTAAAGAACGTTTGACTATGTCATATTGTGGCTAATTCTGTGTATAATATGATGAGTTAAATTGAATTTGGTTCTTAATAATTTTGGCAAGCTTTGAATATGGTCTATGGCTGGATTATTAGACACTTTACCCCAAATTTTGATTTCTTTTAATTAGCAAGATATATTCTCTTTCCATATGTAATGTTATTATTTTAGCAATTTAAGTGAATGATTTTCTATTTTTATGTGGATTTATTTTTGGTACTTATTTATGGTAACCATGGAATGATTTATTCAATATTTGATTTAGTCTCTATTAAGGAAAATATATTTTATTGATTTTTCTAAATATTTGTTTCCCCTTTTATTTTTCTTTGACTGAATTTCACATGATTTGCTCACTTAATTAATTTATCCTTTTAAGGAAAATTTTCTCTTGATTGATTAATAAAATATTCTTTTGATTGACAAAAATATTCCTATTTCCTTTATTTTCCTGACCCCTTTATTTTCCTGACCCCTTTCTCTAAAAGTATTTTGAAGCTCTTTGGCACTTTGGATTTCAATGAAACATATGGTCTTGTCCTTACTGCGATTGCCTTGGGTTCTATTATTATCGCTTTGTGCCTAATCGGTTAGTCTCTATCGATGTATTCTTTCTTATTCAATCGCATTTTTATAGCAAAACATCGAAAGCATGTCTATAGGAAATAATTATGTTGTGCTTGTTAGCTATGTCTTTGTTCCTTTGTTTAAGACAATGTGTTGGTATATTCGAGTTTTTCTTTTTGTGCCCCGCTTTTTTGCTTGTATTTGACAGGTACTAAATGATATTTTGAGATCGGAAGAGTCGTACGGGTTTTGGGATGGGTGTTATTTCCTTTTCATTAGTCTATTATTTTCTTTTATTAGTCTTTTGTTATCCATGAGCCTGTGATATTATTGTACAAACACTATTTGATGTAATGATAAAATAGGAAAGTGTTCGGGGGCGGGGTTTATGTGCTCTATGAATCAGATAGGCTAACACAACTTAGGTCTACATGCTTATGTGCTACATGAATCACCTAGGTAAATATAATTTAGGATTCATTAATTAAATCGCTTTTCACTTAGAAATTGTGATTTTAGGAGTTTAACTAATTTCACCTTATCAAAATATGTCAACTTAGCTTACAATGTATTTATTTACTTTGGCATAATTAACAAAGTTTGACATATCACAAACGACATTTTTAATATATTTTTTTCACATGCTCAACGATTATGTTTTAATTTTCCACATTCAAACATCTCTTTAGCTCATTAACTAAATCTCTGCATTTTATAAGTAATATGTAGCACATAAAAGCACTCTCTGACACATCAAACAATTAAATTTCAGCATGTTAAAACTGTTTTTTAGCATGTAGATGTTAAATTCCAGCATATTAAAACTATTTTTTTCAGAGTACAAACATTAATCTTTGGCATGTTAATTCACCTTTCAGCGTCATAAAAAATGCATTTTCAGCATGTTAATGGACTTTTCAGTATTAAAATATTTGTAGTAATTTCCAAAATGTGTTTGTAATTTCTTACACCGTCATTAGTTTATAACATATTTCAAACAAAATTAACGGGCATCACACTTCAACATATTTATTTTATTTTGACATACTTTATTTTAACAACCTTACAATATTATTTTTTTGCGGTTTGACAATTACTTTCCATCAATAATTAGTTGTTTTCCACTTAGACATCATGCTTAACTATCTTTTACATAATAAATTAATGTTCTTATTCTCTTACGTTTTGACATCCCTCTATTTATTATCAACGAATTTTACAACATTGTTTTAAAATAATGAAGAATTATCTTTTGTCTTACTAACAATCACTTAGATACCATTCCTATAGGTTAATGACAAAAAAAATTGCTTGTCCTGCATGCTAATCACATTAATCAACTTTAATTAACCAAGAGGCATCTTTGAAATTATTACGTGCTACCAGTTGTCCGATGTGTTACGCGCTTTGTGTCTTTGGAAAATATAGTTTTATTTGTCTAGACCACAAATCTGAATTAGCAAAGACCAATTCGTCTTGAATAATAGGTGGGACAATAGGTATTACTAGAGACGCTAGTTTTATCCCTTTTTAGTACGCCTTTAGGTTAACATCCAGCCTAGGTGGGGTGGGACGGGTAGTCATTCAAAAGTGATGATCTCTAGAGACATTACACGATATTTAACATTTCTATCTGTTTAAGAATTTGGTCTGCGGGTCGGATAAGTATTAAACAAGATGGGGTTCTGATCCGAATGAAACCAAAACTTTCTTTTGTTTGTTTTTTTTTGAATTCATTCTTTTATTTATTTTACATGTTTATTTGTTTGGGTTAGTTAATTTATTACATAAGAAGTCTCCTTTGTTATAATTTATATCACTTCTCTCTCCTCGCTTGTCTTATTTACATCTTTTCTGATTTTTATCACTTAGATAATTAGTAATTAGATGTGATAAAATAACATGTGTTGGTTTATTAATTATTTTATTACTTAGTTAAAAATTAAGATAAAAATAAAAGACCTTTATTTGATCACATAGAACCCCCACATAAAGTACAAATTCGGATGAGAACCACCTTTGTGGACCCCGAAGGTGCCTAATACCTTCGTTTAGAGGTAATTTGAACCCTTACCCAAATTTTAGGTGAACGAGACTAAATAACAAATTAGGTTCATAGTTGGCCTAGACCGGTGCCCTAACGCACCTTAATTCACTACGTGGAGACTCTTCACATTCTCATCAAATAAATCCCAAAAATAGTGGTCACGTTGAATCCCTCTTTTTGTAAGAAAAATGGGAAGCAACAGAATGGCAACTCTGCAGGGCATCTTAGGTTCTAACCATTACAAGTTTGTGTTTTATGTGGGATTCTTTCACTTTGTTTGTTTATTTTTTCTTGATTAATTTCTCTCTTTCCCTTTTAGTGTATATATCATGATTCATTTATACATGTTAGTCCTATATCCTTTTCCCTTTTATGTGTTATTAATGTTTCTCCATGTTTATTCCTTCTCCACTTTTCATTTTATTGGTTATGTCTTTTGACGTTTATTTATTATATTGCTAAAGCATGCTATTATATGTTACTATATGCTATGTGTTAGTACTTTATATAACTGACATTCCGCTCTTACTTTCCTCTACTCGGAACCTCATTTGTTTTCTTTTTACAAATTATTGCGTGGTTGCGCAGATGTTATTTTATAAAACACTCTTTGAGAAATGCCTTGAGGATTAGTCGATCATTGGTGCGGTAATAGTCATAACCTTTCCCACTCTCGAGTTGTTCACTCAAAGAAACCTTATCACAAATACACTCTTGTCCTTTAGAGCATGGCAACATATTTCTTTTATTAAAGAATATGTGTCCCATTCAACGTAGGATGCCTTTACATCCTTGATGCGTTGAATGTTAGTCTGATTCAAAGTCCAAAGGGGTTCATGACCCAATATAATGCACAATTATTTGCTATGTGTTGCATTTCTATGGATGTATTATCTATCTTATTATTTTCAATATTGTCTTAATCACTCCTTACCCATAGTGTCCCTCACTTTAGAGCTCTTTACTCTTAAAATTATTGTCATGTTAAGACCCTAATTATAAATCCTTTCTTCTAAGGCTGACTTGAGTTGAACATCAGAAATGGCCAGTCAAGCAATGTTTATCAATCTTGTCAATAGCGAAGCTTAGCACGAGAGTTTAGGGTTAAATCAAAACAAAGTTATTTCGACCATCAGAAGGCTAGAAAGAAGAATTGAGAGAATTAATAGAATATTGAATGATCTTCAAGGTTCAGTTAGGAAGCCACCAAGTTTTTTAGAACCGATATCTGAAATAGACATTAGCACTTCTATCTACACTATGGAGTCTCCTAATTGACAACTCACCTACTCCTGATCGTTTTACACATATGCCTTCAAGTCTGTATTCAAAAGCATTACTAAGAGCACTTAATGGATCGACAAACACAAGTAAAGATAAGGAGATGGAAGGATAGGTTCCTAACCATGAGGTAGGATCATCTCAATGGCCCAAAATGAATAAGTCATCCAAATAAAAGGAAGGAGAAAATGAGAGAATAGAGGATTTGAACTTTCTATTGTATGATGGGTTAGGAAACCCTCATTCCCATTTAAAGTCATACCTTGACGAACTAGCAATTATAGGGAAAAATGAAGGTCTCAATAAGAATCTCTTTGTTAGTTCACTTAATGGTCCTGCATTGATGTGGTATGCAAAGAAAGACACTAGCAAGTGGTTCTCTTAGGACCATTTGGCAACTGACTTTCTTAGGCAGTTCGATAATAAGCTAAAGAGGAAGCTGACAACCGAGACGAAGTTAGATAAGGGAATTTAATACCCTATACTTTTACCTAGCTTGAAATCATCTCAAGAATGTTAGAAACTTACCTTGAAAGATAAATCCATTTGTGTACACGTGCAATTTTTAAGAGTGCAGAGCTAGTAGCATATCCGTTGCAGGATATTTCTCACACTTGATACAAACAGTGCAAGTCAGAGAGGGTTGTAGATGCAGGGCCTATAAAGTGGGAGGAGTTTGCTACTGCATTCATAGATAGATTATTTCCCCTAGAGCTGAGAGAAGCTAAAGTGTTAGAATTTATCAACCTCAGGGAAAACATGATAGTGAAAGAGTATTCTCTTAAATTTACTCAACTAGCCAGATATACTCCTCATGTGGTTACAGATAACAGGGCTAATATGAGTAAGTTTATTTCTTGGGTAAATGATAGTGTAGTCAATGAGTACAAGTCCACGATGTTGAAAAGTGACATGAACATAGCCAGGCTTATAACCCATGCTCAGCAGATAGAAGAGCAAAAGATTAAGATAAGGAAGAAGCAGAATAAGGGAGCAAGGACAGGTAGTTTCAACTTTGCTCATCCCAATTTAGAAGGAGGAAACCATTCTCAATTTCATCCTAAGTCTCCAGTTCCAAGTCGTTCATCCAGCACTCCAGATCCTAGATTCAGAGATGGTAACAGAGATAGAGTGCCAGGCTCTAAGTCTCAGGGCTGTATTAGGAGTGCCCGAACCGATCCTCTTTTCAAGACTTGTGGCAAGAACCATCAGGGTATTGCAGAGCTAGTACTGATATTTGTTTTGGATGTGGCAAGACAGGCCACAGAGTCAGAGACTATACTCATCCAGGTCCTCAGGGTCAGCAGAACCATTCCTCAGCTCAGTTCGGTCGCCCAAACCAGCAGGGTGCCACCTCCAGTGCTACTAGTGGGAAATTCCCAAATTAACTTTATACTCTTCAGTCCCGAAAAGATTAGGAAAATTCTCCTGATGTGGTTACTGCTATGTTATAGATATTTCATGTGCATGTTTACACTTTGCTAGATCCAGGAGCTTCTTTGTCTTTTGTTACTCCCTATGTAGTAGTTGATTTTGGAGTCAGTCCCAAAATTCTAGCAGAGCCTTTTTCAGTCTCTACCTTAGTGGATAAAACCATCATAGCCTGGTGGGTATACAGGAACTGTCCAGCTATGATATTTCAGAAAGTCACTTCAGCAGACTTAGTCAAATTAGAGATGACTAATTTTGATGTCATTTTAGGAATAAATTGGCTTCATTCTTGCTATGCCATATTCGACTGTAGAAATAGAATAGTCCAGTTCCAGTTTTTGAATGGAACTATCCTAGAGTTGAGGGGTAGCACTTTAGCTTTCAGAGGTCAGCTTGTTTCCTACCTTCGGGCAAGAAAAATGATATCTAAGGGATATGTCTATTATCTTGTTTAAGTTAAGGACACTAGTTTTGAAACTCCCAGTTTTTATTCAGTTCCAGTTATGAATGAATATTCCCGAAGATCTTCCAGGAATTTCTCCCGAAAGGAAAATAGACTTTGGCATTGATCTTTTTCCAGATACTCAGCCTATATCTATTCTACCATACAAAATGGCACCATCAAAACTCAGAGAATTGAAAGAGCAGTTAAAGGATCTCCTAGATAAGGGATTCATCAAATCCAGTGTGTCCTCGTGGGGCGCACCAGTCTTATTCGTGCACAAGAAAGATGGTTCCCTCAGAATGTGCATTGATTACCGTTAGCTCAATAAAGTCACAGTCAAGAACAAGTATCCTCTTCCCACAATTAATGACTTTTTTGACCAACTTTAGGGTGCCATCTATTTCTTTAAGATAGACCTCAGATCAGGCTACCATCAACTTAGAGGCAGAGTATGTGATATTCTGAAAATAGCCTTTCATACTTGATATGGTCACTACAAATTCTTAGTTATGTCCTTTGGTCTTACCAATGACCCAGCAGCTTTCATGGACTTGATAAACCTGGTGTTCAAGCAGTACTTGGACACATTCATCATTGTTTTCATAGATGATATTCTGGTCTATTCCCACAGTGAGCGTGATCATGCAGACCATCTCAGAATCGTACTTCAGAAACTCAGAGATCATCAGATTTTTGCTAAATTTAGTAACTGCAAATTTTGGCTAAGGTTATTAGCATTCCTTGGTAATATCATTTCCGGTGATGGCATTAGAGTTTATCCTCAAAAGACCAAAGTAATAAGAAACTGGCCCAGACCTATCTCTCCATCAGATATCAAGAGTTTTTTGGGTTCGGTTGACTATTACAAATGGTTTGTTGAGGTATTTTCTTCTATTACATCCCCTATGTCCAGATTGACTCAAAAAAAAGTCAAGTTTTTATGGTCAGATCCTTGCGAGTTGAGTTTTTAGGAGTTGAAGACTCGACTCACCTCAGCTCCAGTCGTAGCTCTTTCAGATGGTCCAGATGGATTCGTAGTGTATTGTGATACATCCAGAGTAGTTTTAGGCTGTGTCCTCATGTAGCATGGTAAGGTCATAGACTAAGCCTCTAGACAGCTTACACCCCATGAAAAGAATTATCCTATTCATGATCTTGAGTTAGTAGCCATAGTATTTGCCTTAAAGATTTGGAGGCATTATCTATATTTTCATAGATCATAAAAGCCTTCAATATATCTTTTCTCAAAAAGATCTCAATCTTCGTCAGAGAAGGTGGTTAGAGCTCTTGAAAGATTATGACATGAGTTTTCTTTATCATCCGGGCAAGGCCAATATAGTGGCCGATGCTCTCAGTAGACTGTCTATGGGTAGTGTTGCTCATGTTGAGGATAGTAAGAAGAATTTAGCTCAGGAAATCCATCAGCTTGCTAGACTAGGCATTCTTTAGTCATTTCAGAGGAGGGTGATATATGGGTTCAGAGTACTTCAGAATCATCTCTAGTTTTCGAGGTGAAAGAAAAGCAAGATAGAGATCCCAGTCTAGTCAAGCAGAAAGAGTCGGTCAAGGATTAGAAAGTAGAGGTTTTCTCCTAAGGGGGTGATGGTATATTGCGTTGTCAAGGTCGTCTATGTGTTCTAGGTGTGGATGACTTAAGGTAGAAAATTCTTGTAGAAACGCATGGTGTGTGCTACTCTATTCATCTAGGGGCCACAAAGATGTACCACGACTTGTGGGAAATCTATTGGTGGAGTGGGATAAAGATAGATGTTACAGAGTTTGTGGCTAAGTGCTTTACATATCAGCAGGTTAAGATTGAGCATCAGAAACCTAGTGGGTCCATGCAGGAGTTTAGTATTTCTACTTGGAAATGGGAAGATGTGAACATGGACTTCATGATGGATTTTCCTCGTACTCGTCGCCAGCATGATTCAGTTTGGATCATTATAGATAGGATAACCAAATCAGATTATTTTCTTCCAGTCCACACCTCTTATTTAGGTGAGGATTACGCCAAACTCTACATCAGAGAGTTGGTTAGATTGCACGGTATTCCGTTATCTATTATCTTAGATAGAGGTACCCAGTTTACCTCTCATTTCTGGAAAGCATTCCAAAAGGGTCTTGGTACCTAAGTTCATCTCAGTAAGTCTTTCATCCTCAGACAGATGGTCTAGCAGAAAGAACCATTCAGACTTTAGAAGATATACTAAGGGCGTGTGCAATTTATTTCAAAGGTAGTTGGGATGACCATTTGCCTTTGATTGAGTTTGCATACAACAATAGCTATCATTCCAGTATTTGGATGGCTCCATTCGAATCTCTCTATAGTAGGAGATGCAGATCTCTAATTGTTTGGTTCGAAGTTAGTAAGGCCTCGGTTATAAGGCCTAACTTAGTATTCAATGCTTTAGAGAAAGTCCAATTGATTAGAGAAAGACTCTGGGATGCTCAGAGCCGACAGAAGTCTTATGCGGATGTGTGCAAAAAGGATATCGAGTTTGAGATTAGTGATTATGTCTACTTTGGAAATCAGTTCGTTGAGGGAGCTACTTAAGAAAAGAAGCAGACATGTGGACCAAGTATCCTCACATCTTCTCCATAAACTCAGATCTAGCTTAAGGTAATAGTTCTCCTTATGGTTTTCAGTTTCATGTTCAGGTTTTAATGACAATCTTGG
Source organism: Capsicum annuum (assembly GCF_002878395.1). Classification (NCBI taxonomy): domain Eukaryota; kingdom Viridiplantae; phylum Streptophyta; class Magnoliopsida; order Solanales; family Solanaceae; genus Capsicum; species Capsicum annuum. The sequence goes on from NC_061115.1 coordinate 132,146,589, forward strand.
TATCCATTTTATGTTCAGAATTCTATTACAACTTAGTAAGAAATGTATTGCATACCCATTCATGCATTCATATGTAAGTTAAGTTATATAATCATTCATCATATATGCATTCTCATTGTGAGAACCTTAGTTTATCAGAACACTCAGTCATGCATTCATGAATCAGTTACACATGCATTAGATATGCATGTTCGGTATGATATATTCTGCTATCAGTCATCTCAGTCATGAGATCATGTTCCAATTATTTATGTTCAGTATGTACCTCAGTTTATCTTCTCCCCTCTCACTCAATCTCATTGAAGGATGAATGTTCTTAATGGAGATATTATAATACCCCATACTTCTACCTAGCTTAAAATCGTACTAAGAATGTTAGAAACTTACCTTGAAATATATATCCATTTGTGTACAAATGGAATTTTTAATATCTCCACTCTTTATTGAGTGGATAATTGAATTAGCTTTCCAACGATACCAATTTCGTCCAAATCCAATATCGGAGTAAGAAGTTATGGACATTTTACCGAGAGCTGTTAGAACTACCCAGGTACGACGGGCAGGTTGATGGACCATTGATCTAGCAACGGACCTTCGCCTATACCATCGTAGCTAAGGCAGTAAGTTAGTCTTCTGGCTAAGGTGTGACGGATAGGTTGATGAACCGTCGACCTTGCAACGGACCATCGCCTAATTCGTCGCTACTAAGGTAATGAGTCCCTATTCTAGCCCAAGTGCGACGGTCAGAACGATGGACCGTTGAGCCAGGATTGGAACATCACACAAACTATCCTAGATCCCATTTAGTAATTTAAAGTTATTTTTAAAAGATTATTTGGGTCTTTTTCCACCCGTTTTAACCCCTAATTATACCAAACCATAGCCCATAACTTTATTATTCATCTATAACAACAAATTAGGGTTTCTCTCAAAGATTAATTCTCAGGAACAAGAAACCCTAGGTGTTTAATTTTAAGTCAAGAATTCAAGTTTTCCTCCATGAATCTTCAATAAATCATCTACCCAGGTATGTCATGTGTTGATTCATGGGTCCCTTTTACCCATGAAGCTCAAGAATCTCTTTTCAAAAACCAAGATTTGTGTATTTATGAATGTTCATGATTTAAATAAAATTGAAATTCATGTTCATAATGTTATGGGGTTTTGATTCATGTTTGAAATTACATATTCCAATGATCGACCCTAGGATGTGGTGATTGCATAGTAATCATGATAAACCCTTAAATTTACACATTGATTAATGTATCTATGATTAATAGCTGTGTTGATGATTTTATAACCAAAGCATACTCCCCATGTGTTCTATTAAATTCCTATGTGATGGAAAAGTTCCATACTAGTATGATAATATGAAATCCTCATTTACGTACAAGTTTATGAATGCTAAGTGTTTGATGAAATGTCTTAGTCAATGAGTTATGGATATATGTGTGGCCATTGTGGTATTTTAGAACTTGTACTTTATGAATTCTCCAACCTATTGTATTATGGAATGTGATGTTAGTCATGTATTCTAGAAAGTCATGCTTTGTTAGTTTCATGCAATCGAGTACGGGGTACTTGTACCCAAAAATTTAGTTGTGTGCCTAGAATCAGTGTCATGTTTTCAAGATACTCTCAGTCAAGCCATGATCCATAGAATTTAGTCAGTCAAATGACTCAGGAAAAAATCAGCAATCTCAGTAGTATTCCATCAGTCAATGGAACTCAGTTAACTCAGTCCAGTCAGTTCAGCTAATCATGTTCAGTGTATATTCAGATGGGAGTAGAAATTAGCACCGAGCAAACCCAAGGATGGGAACCCACCTGTTATATGAGGGCGTAATTATTAGAAGTAATCCTTGCACTACAGAACTACGTAGCCAGCATAGGTTGTGACATATTAGCCTTTTATATGAGGGTAGATGAAGTGGCTTAACCTATTATATGAGGGTTCCCACTATTCTCACAAGAGTTACCTGTTATTTGAGGATTACTCACATATTGTCCTTACCAGTTGTGCGGTATTGAAACCCTTCTAATTAAGGTTACAGATTGGACCCTAACTCAGCTATATTTCATTATTTGGGGCATGTCGGTTAGATAACTACTTCCCACAGCTTCAATACAAATTAAGGACTGCCAGATACAGTCATTCAGTCTCAATAATAGAACTCAGATAGTTCTACAGGATTCAAGACTGCCAGATACAGTCAATTCAGAATAGTACGAAACTCAGCTAGTTCCATCAAAACCTAGACTATCAGATACAGTCGCTCAGTGTCAGTTATTTTTGTTATACAGATAGCAGTATCTCATGTTATCAGTACTCAGACTCAGTAATCATGTTATCACGAACTCAGTTATAGTTATTATGTAGTCATGCATGTATTCTCACGTTTATATTTTGGAGCCATTTAGTGTAGTTCATGTATGTGAACCCTTTTGCATTCAGCCTACGTCACATGCAAATCAGTACATTCAAACATACTGACACATTTGCACTATGGTATTTTATACCATAGGTTCAGAAGAACGAGATCCAGAGCATCAGTAGTATTCCAGTCTCAGCAGTCATAATTAGCACTGAGTCCTTATCCTTCAAGAATATTAACATTAATTTATTATCTCATTAATGAATTCATTTTAGTAGTTGGAGTTAGTTGGGGACATGTCCCATCAACTCTTTATTCAGATAGTACCGTGAGTTAGAGGCTTTTCAGACTACAGTATGTTCAGATAGTTTATTTCAGTTGTTTCGGGTATTTCATACCCCATCCAGATGTTATATTTTATCAGCTATTATGTTTCAATTTTAAACATTATGGCCTTTCAGCCTTTATTTCTACATTTATATAGTATATCATGTTGTATACAGGTACAGATATAAGTCATGGGTTATCTTGTGGTCCTTCGGGGTCATGAGTATTGTGTAGCATTTTGGGTACCAGAGGCATTACATGGAAAGACGATATTCGATGAGATATCAAAACCTCCAAAGACTGAAGTAAGCATACCCCAACCTCAACTGATATGGTACCGAGCTCCAAAAATCACCCCAGTATCCAATTATGTCCAAGCCTATTATCCTCAATCCTTCACAAAATCTCTTCCACAAACATTTTGGTACCCATATTCATTCGTTGCTCCAACATCAAACTACATGTCAATTTTCTATCAAAATCCCCCAACAAATCAATGATCCACTCGATTCACTAGACCTCGACATAAGATTCAAAAAAATCCACTAAGATAGTACACCCCTTTAGTTGAGCCCATAGCTCAACACACCCCTTTAGTTGAGCCCATAGCTCAACTTTATGAGCGATTGATGATGGCTGCTATATCACTCTGATTCCACAATTGTCATGGACACATATTCACCATGGCTTGATCGTTCTAAAACTTTTGCTTATTATTCGAGGATGAAAGGACAAACCACAGAAGAGTTTCAAACATTAAAAGACAAAATTCAAGGACTGGTTAATGCTAAAGTGATACGTGTGAGGAAGCAGAATCTTGATGAAGATTGATTAACTAGGCTTGACTTGCAAGGGTTCAACATTGGTGTAGAGGATATCATGTTGACTCTCCGCTCCAAGCTCTCAAACATTTGAAATTCATTCAAGTTTTACAATTTGCAGTTTCCTTTTATATTTTCCTTGCTTATGTAATGCGAACTATAATCAACCTGATTCCTTTATGTGAGGGATACATAGGTGCTCATTTAATGAATTCGGTCTCATCATAATAAAATCTTCTATTTCCCTATTTCGACATTTTTCTATACGGAGTTAGATGACTCAACAATGTTATGTATGAATTAACAAATCTGATGTTCAACAAAAGTCGACCTTACTCATTTTCTATCTTTCTTATCTTCTTTACAATCACAATTGTAAATTTGACATTATGTTCTATCACTATCATATTTCGTACATTAGGAGCTCAAATCTTTATGCCTAGAACGTTTTTTAAGTCTTAGTCTTCCTCCTAGAATGACTTTTGTTTTGTATTTATTATGTGTTGAACTTTTGCGTTATATGATAATTTTTGTTTGACTTGTTTATTTTATTTATTTAAGGGCCGTCTAGCATTTGAACATCAAACTCAAGTGTCAATCTGTAATATGAAAAATATGCTTAATATCTGAAAAGTTTTCAGTCCTCCTTCTCATCGCCCAAGTCAAAACACTATGACTCCTTATCCTCACCTTAACCATACCCCTTCTTAGCAATTTTATTTTGTACATTACACTTCTGAAAGTGAAAGGATCAATTTAGATGAACATTGGCAAAGGCTTCATGACTTAGAGAAAAGATTGAATGAGGAGTTGCGTTCTAGGGGTGTTTATGAGTTGAGATATAAGAAATTATGCATACACCCAAGGGTTGAGTTACCTCCAGGGTACAAATTTCCAAAAGTTCAACGTATTCAATGGGAATGGGAACCTAATTACACATCTGAAGGACTATTGCGGCAAACTAATTGGCATAGGGCACAATGAGGCTCTCCTTATGAGATTGTTTGTTCAAAGTTTGTTGGAAATGACACTTACATGGTTCGCCCAACAAGACTTCAACTAATTTCATAATTAGGAGGAATTGGCTCAAGATTTTGTGAGGCAATGCCATTTTAACATCAATATTGGTCCAACATTACGGGATTTTCTTAAGATAAAGAGAACGACCCATGAATATTTGAGGAATATGCAATTCGATGGAGGTTAGAGGCTTCCAAAATACATCTTTCTGTACCTGAGGAGGAATTGGTCAAAATTTCCTCATGATACTAGATGGAATATACTATCAGAAAATGTTCTTCCTGGTTAGTCAAAACTTTGAGAGTCTAATTTCTATTGGACAGAAACTAGAATATAAAACAATGAATTCATCTAATGGAGAGAAAGAGGATTCATCACCCATCATATCTCAAATGCAAGGCTATCAAAATAATGAAGAGAACTACGTTGATTTTGGTCCTCAAAACAAGGCTCATCAAATCCAATCCTACTCTATCCGACAAGACTCTTGAAATAAGGCTCAATCCTACTCTGTCCAATAAGATCCAAGACATTCATGAAAGAAACATAAAGCGCATCATATGAATTGACATTCCAGTTTTACGTCACCATTTTACACGCCTTATGGCTAACAACATTTTCTTATTTCTCTACATTTCTTTGTATTCATGATCTACGTTTGACCTGACTTCCATTTGGATATGTAGGAAGCCTACTCTGGGTCTAGTCTTAATCTAATAAAACATTTTCTTTCCCCACTTTCTTTCAAATTCTTACACTTCCAAGCGACAGGCTAATAGGCCCAACTCTTGATCATATACAGGCAGATTATAATTGAGGTTGTGATATTAACCTGTAGGAAAACCATTTCTCTTGGACTAATGTTTTCTTTGAGTGGTAGAGGAATATAAGGCTTCAAAGACAAAAATTGGGGTAAAATTTTTGAGGTTTCGTGTAAACCTCAAAAAATTTCACTAGTAAAGAATACATTCATTCACAATGACATGTGAAAGGAACTATATATTCTAAACTGGGCAGAAATTTCTTAGAATTACTCTTAAATTTCATCACGATAGAGTACAAATCCTAACGGTTCGTAGATTAGAAAACAACGACCAAGGAGTAGACTCGAGCATGGTTTAAATTCACACTTGTTTTTTACAGACAACTTCTCTTTTAGTGTAGGATTAACAGATACAGATGACAATAATGACTCCATCACGAGAAGCCCAACAGACAGTCCAACATCATGACGACAAGACCCAATAGTTCATCTAAAAATACAACAGATACGTTTTCTTATCTCCTCTTACCATTATTGTTATAGTTGTTTTCACTACTTTGTTCATTCTTCTATACATACATATATATCCATTCCAATCATTTATCTAGTTGAGATAAAAATAGCAGGACTAACGATACAGATTACTCCATCATGAGCAGCCAAATATTCGATCCCTCAATTCCACAATACACCAAGAAGCCACTGATACCAAAATTCTATAGTATCTCAAGAAGCTAAAGAGATTATCCCACGATATAAAACCAAGAGCATATCCCACAATTCCACAGTTCATCGAGAAGCCAAAGAGTTGATACCATAATGAGAAGCCAAATAGTTGATCACATGATTCTATAGTGCATCGAGAATCCGAAGAGCTGATCCTACGATGAGAAGCTAAACTGCTGATCCCACAGTACATCGAGAAGCCAATGAGCTGATCCCATGATAAGAAGACAAACATTTGATCCCACGATTCCATAGTGCATCGACAAACCGAAAAGCTGATCCCATGATAAGAATCCAAATAGTTGATCCCACAGTGCATCGAGAAGCCAAAGAGCTGATCCCACGATTCCATAATATATCGAGAAGCCCAAATGTTAATTCCATGATGAGAAGCAAAATAGTTGATCCCTCAGTGCATTAAGAAGACAAAGAGCTGATCCCATGATAAGAAGCCAAACAGCTGATCCTATGATTCCACAGTGCATCGAGAATCCCAAAAGTTGATCCCACGATGAAAAGCCAAACAGGTGATCCCACAGTGCATTGAGGCACCAAATCACTGATCCCACGATAGAATAGATATGTTTTCTTTATTTCTATATTCACTTTATGTTTATAAATTTCTTACCATTTTATATGCTCTAACCTTTGTTATCTACTATATGGTAAAGCACGTAGGTAACAGAGAAGGAATAACAAACGGAGATGATTTTCATTCCTATTTTCTAAATATCACCCCATATATTCATTCATCTTATGAACGCATCCTGAAATTCACTAACCTCTACATTTTCAAAATTTTCCATACGTCATTGTTTCATTATATTCTCGACCGTCTCACCGACCCAAGATACAATTGTTGACGCCCCAGGCTTTATCAATAATATTTTTTAGGAATATTGTTCATTCCTAAATCCAGAACAATACACGACCTGATTCTCGTAAAACAGAGATATGTAGGCAACTTAAAGAAAAAGTCTCAGCCACTACACCTCCCATTGTTTTCTTTCTAACAAACCGTCATCTCGGTTGGATAAAATTAGCTACTACGTCAACTTCTTCTATCATTATCAAGCAACGAAGGGGTAGCTGTTGACACCTGATTTTGATCTCCCGACATTCTATTAGGCTTTTATTTTATCAAAATTATTTAATTTTAAATATTAATATTTTTTATGCATTATTCTTGTATCATATTATTAATGACGGACCATGTTTATGATTTTAAAAAAAGTATAAATTGTTTTATTACTTTTTAGTATCATTTCTACAATTTACTAACTCAAAAGGACATTCTCCATAATTTTATTAATATTTATTAAATTATTGTGAAGAGACACGCTCACAATTTACAAATACATCATCTGTTATTATTACTAGTATTTTATTATCGATAATTTTAATCATGTATTCATAATTTACAGGTCCCTATCTTATTTTTATTATTATCATAATACAGTATGTGTCGTATTTTTATCTACGTAATTTTCGTGGCTAATATGAAAATAATTATATTATTTATTTTACATTATTGTTACATTTATTAACCCGCAGCCTAAGTCGATTTTAATTTTTTCCAAATCATTTAGATTTTAGACTAATTTGCCAAGATTATAACAATTTTAGCGTAATTTTATTCAGTTTATTACAATTCTAGCCATATTTAACTCAATTCAAATTCATTTCTAGATTTTTTATAATTCTTTAATCTCAGTCGTGGATCAATATTGATCCAATTGCTGAGATCGAAGTTCTCTTTTCTTTCCTTTTAAATAAATCCACAACCCTAATCCTCATTTCTCTTACTGAGCGACACATTTCTCCTCTTTTCTTCTCTTCACTTTAATAGTTATTTTAGCAGTGGACAATGTTAAGATCCCGCCTAGATTATTGCTACTTACTCTAAAAAAGGAGTAGTGACTAGAAAAAGGTAATGACAATAGTAATTTGGAGTTAAGTTGTCGATCCACACTACTAGGTATTATCTACGTAAGATGGTTAGATTTAATCTAATAACTAGAAACTCAAAAGATAATAGTTAATTGGGATAAAGATAAGGGTTAGTGATGTGACATCCTGAGGCTTAAAGGGTAAATGGTGAAATCTATCTACTCGTCCAAAATACTATAAATGGTACATAACTTATCGATTCTTCATGCAAAGTATCGGGATGGTTCAACAAAGCATAATAAGACTACAAAGTTGAGAAGCTAGGGGGAATACAATCCTAGTGTTCACCAATACTAATTACAACCCAAGTTGGTATTTGCTCCTTGTTCGATATTGTTATTCAAATCACCCCATTTACTTTTTTAGTTTTTGCCCATTGTTTATAGCATCTTAGATCCCAAGTCCATGTATTCCCTTGGGATTCAATCCTTGACAGCAACCACAATCATCTTCGGAGTGAAGGTGTAGCTTGAACGTTACCAATCTCATCAACTGAGAATGAAACCACATTGAGTCCAACTCAAGTATACTACTCCCACTGATTATATCATCCAAAATTCTCAAAGAAGAATAAAATCTCAAGGTCAAAGAAGAAAGAACAAATGCTGAGCTCATGGTCTATCACCTCACACTTAGCAGCTATAATTCATCTGAAATCTAAAAGACCAAATAGGTAACTACGTTGTAGTCTCAACCATCCTATCAGTGAAATCCGAACTAAGATAACTCTAAAAACGAAGGTTGCACTCAGCTCCATAACTCTAAGCTAAAATATTACCACTAAGGTTGAACCACTCAATCTCAACTACCTAAAACAAACCTCCAAATGGGAAGGCATTCATATTCCAATTCTGTCATAACTTCCAAACCGCCATTCCAAGGAGTTAAATCTAAATTTGAACAAACAAATCCAAACCAAGGTCAAATACTCACGTCGACCATACTATCTGAATTAGGTATATCTGTACCATATCAGGCCGATCCAAAATCGAAGCACAGCTGAAGAACAAAATCATCACACGGATAAACCATCAACTAAAAAACACAACAACCAACACTATATCAGTGAGAGGGCATGAAATGTAGCCATAGGAATAAAACCATGCTAGAGGCTAAATCATCGGCTGAAAATGCAAACAACCCACTCCATAACCACTGGAGGCATGAACTATCAAAACATACTCAAAACTCACCAAGGCCGCAAGCCACAATGGTAAAGGCAAAAATTTTAGCAACTTGGATAAATGCAATTCAAGCCTGAAACTAACCAATCCCACACTCCATATCAGCAAGGAATAGCTATAGGAACATATCATCGAGGAGAAGCGCTCCATCAAGACTTTATTAGGATGAAAAAACTCAGAAATGGGCATTTCCTTAATGCTCCCGAGTAGGATAATTATCTAAGAAGAAATATACCAATCTCGAAACCAAAATCAAAGCCAAGACCACTACCAAAAAGGAAACATCTCAAGAATCAATCACAAGAAAGGCCACCTACCTCAAACTTTCCAATACCAATTAAGATACAACTATATCACAACAAGAAAGGAGCATCTATTCTCCACACTAATAACAAGGGCAAACCACCACGAGGGAACGAATCCAACAAATCTAAGAGATGAATCTACGACATCTCAACCTCAATATCAAAATCACTCTTGGTCGATACAATAGCCACAAATAAAGAATAGAACCCAAAAATGGTCAATCTCACAAATGAGCTAAATAGGAAGGGATAGCCAACAAATAGCCTTGGTAACCCAGAAGGCAAGTCTAAGAATCTCAAACTCAATAATAGGAAATATAACTAAATTGCCAATTTAAGAATCATAAAGAACAATAGAAGGTCAACTTACCTCTGATACCACAATACGTTCCCGAATTAATCTAACACAGCTAACCAAGTGGGAAAATAATCAACCTCGACGCATTATGGGAAAGAAATCATAAATCAGGCTATATCTACTCAATCCACTGAATAAGATCATAAAGAAATAAATTTCTAACTAGGCAACACTAATCTAAACAACTACCCAGCGAGGATCAATTACATTAAGTAATAATATCAACAATATGAATAACCTCAAGCAGTGATAGAAATAGTAAGAGTAATATCATGAATTGGCGGTACAAAATTAATATCAATATCATGTATCACTCAAGGACCATAGTAAGTCCAATGTACCAATATAAATGGAATTAAAACACAAATTCTACACCCATAGGGGAAATATCAATATAGATGTACTTCATCCACTACTAAAAAAATAAACCACGGAGTAGTAATATAACCATGAACTCGATAATAATGCACAAAATAATCAATATCAACTCATCAAAACATGTAATCATCGGTGGGTATATAAACCCCAATACATATAACAAAAGTATAAATGCAAGAAATAAAAACACACTATCATGGTGAAAATCCACAATCATATGCCTGACGGGCATAGGGAGAAAAAAATTGAAAATTTTGAATGAATCCAAACTCAAACCGACTTGCAAAATCATCAACTGTGGTGCCAAGCATACTATCTCTAATTGAGGATACCACCACATCACATGGTTGATCTGAATAAGCTAAATTACTAGAAATCCCACATTGTGAATACTATCCAAACTAATAATCGATCTCTCTGCGTTAGTGACAAACTCCTAAAGCCCTAATCCTGGAGATCAACACAAGCTAAGCCCAAATGGCTGGCAAACTAACATTGAGATCAATCGTTAGCATAATGTCCATCCTTCTTACAATCATAAGCCTGACTCGGGAACTCTAGGCTAGCAGGGAATACATTATGTTTGATCAACTAATTCACATTTGGGGCACTATTTGAAATAATGTCTCATCTTGCCACAAAAAAAACAAGCTCTCGAATGAAATATCAATAGCCCCACACTGATGGCATAACCTCTCGCCACTACCCTCATAAGTACTAATACATGCTCTCTCTATGGCCCTCACATATTTAATAATCTGAGATAAAAAGGACCCAACTATTATCTTATAATCTGATATCAAGTGGAGTGGCAATAATAAACCTTTAATAAATCCACTCACCTAATCTAAAAACCTAATCTCATACTCAAAAACTAATTAAAAACCCTGACGAACACCAATAGACCTAACTCTGGATAGAGAACTACTTGATGAATTGAATGTCATCCATGGATGACAGGGATCTTCAACATGATTTAAATCCCAAATGTTGAACCTCAAAGGGCTGAAGTAGTCACGATCTTAATAGGAGCCTATGCTAGCCTTGCATCCTTTTACCTGACGCTGAAGGTCTTCAGCATCCACCTCTAACTCTTTATTCTGTTGTTGCACTAAAACTCTGGAAACGCATGTTAAAGTCTTATCCATATTTGTCAACAACATCATATCATGCTTTAGAGATAGAATATAGTCAAAGAATGTGTTTAATGTTCATAGCAATACGGACATATGATAAGAATTCAAGAAGTTAATTTCCTAAAAGGTCCCTATAGCCTCTCGAAGATAGGTTACAAACATATCTGCACTAATCTACAAGACTCTACTAAACACTTAATGTAACACCTTATATTTTGGGCTAGAACAAACACCATCATTTCTATATGTAGATGATCCAAAAGAAATAAATCCTATACAAATATGGAATGTTAATCATATTTTTAGTATGGAGAATTGAATGAGATTTTTGTCGATATAAGATTCGCCCAAATCCGATACCCAGGCAAGAAGTTATGGCTAATTTAAGTCCTAGTCATAAAACACCATCATTTTGGTGCTTGAAGCATTGGGAGGGAGTCTATTTAATAATTGTCAAATTTTAGTTGCCTAGCTCAATTATGGCATATCGTGCTGAAGTTCCAAGTCCCAACTAGTAGGACAACGTGATGGCTCCGCATCGTGGTGACCCTAAAAATTCCATTCGTCAATTTCCAATGAGCCACCATGATAGTGGTCGGTCGCGGTGGCCCATTAAATTGTACTTTTAATTATATTTTATTCCATTTTATTTAGGATATATTGGGTATTTTTTAACCCCTAATTAGCCTAAACATGGGATTAAATCACAAAGACACCAGAATACATTCACAATCATCCAAATTACTCAAGAACACTCTCTAGGGTTTCAAACTAAAAACCCAAATAACTCAAGATTCAACCGTGGGTTTTTCTTAATTCTTCAATATTCGAAATCCCCATTTCTAGGGCTTCAAGAAGGACCCACCAATCATACGTATAGCATCCCAAAAGCTAAAGATCATTCAAAAGCTTCTAATTTGAGGTACATGGGGTTTATCCTAAAAAGTACATGGGATTTTAAACACTAGATCATGATTTAAAGATTATCTAGCATGAATTTTAAAGGGTTTTTGGAATCTATATTTTAATTATGCATTATAAATGTCTTTATGATATTATTGATTTGGCCTTTAGGTCTTTCCCCCTTGAATTAATTTACAAGTATATGTATATGTATGAAAAGTGAGATTGAATATTGTTTGAGAGCACATATTATGAAGCCCCTCTCGTATGTTGAATTAAAAATTATGATTTTGTCGGAAAAGAGTTTAAATGCATGCCTTGTGATTTGAAAGTAGTTTTCTCAATGTTATAGCAATTGAAATATGATTTAGAAATAATGAGAGGGTGTTTCTTGATGTTATTTTGAAGTTCTTGTGTTAAAGAGAAAGAAACGCATGTAACTGAGAACTTTGACATGACCATCTTGAATTCTTGAAATGTTGACAAAGAGTGTTTCTTGCATATATTTACATGAGCTTTAAGAAAGAATTTCATGAAATGATTTATTAATATGGTGGTCCCAGATTTATATTTTGAAACATATATTATTATATGCTAATAATGGCTTAGAGATGTGACTTGCAGGTCAATGGTATGACGATACCATAAGTATGTATGCCACAACAAAGTATGTTTTCAGAGTTTAATTTCAGAGAATGCATGTTTTAAAGAGTTAAAATTAGGCTTAAAGAGGGTTAGGTGGTTACCCGAAGAAGGTTTGCATTCAAGTAACTCTTAGTCTAAAACTGTGATTTGCCAATTTGAGTATATTATTTTTACGCTGGCGACGGCCGGGTGGCGTAGAAGAGTCAAAGACTCTAACCCTTGTGGCACACTTGGGTAGGAGGATTCCCCGCCGAGTCAATGGTAGATTCCATATAGCCCATGGAATTTTAGAATTATAGGGTATACCACCTAGTGTAGAAGTAAAATAAAGAATGTCTAAGAGTTCAGATGATTTTCTTTCAGAGTCTTTCAAAAACGCCCATGAGATTTCTTACTATATGATATGTTTATGAACTGCTTTAAATTTCTCTCATATATATTGAATATAAATTATTATTTTGGATTTACTCTGCATCCCAGTACATCTGTATTGACCCCCTACCTCCCAGGTTTGGAGGATCAGTCTAAGGGACTGGCTAATCTATTGAGTATTCCAGAGAGAAGTGATTTGTGCAGTAGTGAGCCTTCTTTTTTCCAAAAGGCCTATTATTTCAAATTATGTTATTTTGTTGTTTTGGTCTACTGGGGGCCTTGTCCTAATTTTCAAAATAGTTTTTGAGATGTAGTAGACATTTTGTAGACTGAGTCAGATCTTATTCAGATGTTTTGAATTGCAGTTTTCTTTCTTATGTCTTGAAACCCAGATTTAATGACCATATTTCCATATCAGATTATATTTCTATTTTTTTATGATATGAATGTTATGCATGATTACCAAATCAGATAGAGTAGGACGTTCGGGCCTTCATTATTTAGGATGTCTGTCACGGCTAGGCCCTAGTTCGGTTCATGACAAACCTGGTATCAAAGCATGGTTTATGATCCCAGGGTATCTTGAAATTGTGTTGGGTAGAGTTATATTTATGGGTATGTAGTGCACCACTCTTATAAGCAAGAGGCTACAAGGCGTTTAGGAATGTCTCTCTTTCTTCGTGTTATAGTTCGTGCAATAAAGTCAGAATGTTCCTCTTTCGCACTCTAATTTATGCTATGGTATCACCCATACGAAAGTAATAGTCATTCCAATTCTTTCCTTACTCTGATATTCTCAGACATGTCTCATTATTGGGGTGATTTAAGTATAGAAATTTAGAGTCTAAATGACATAGTTCTTTCTGATTGAGCCATATAATATTTTTAAATTATTCAAGGACTTATGAAGAGCTAGTGCCTCAGAGTATATTGATTCTAGTGTGAAATTTGATTCTGATGAAATCATATTTTTCAGCCTATAATAATGAGTGTATTTGGTCCTTTTCAAAATTGATGTTGCTGACATCATACTTAAGGGAGGATGATGTGTAGCAGAATATTGGAACTTTATTTCTACCTGAGTAGTAGTATAAGTTAAGTCTCGATGTCATGACCTATTGGTAGTGATGTTGGACTAAGAAGTTGGTGATGTCAAGTCACAAAGTTTGAAGTCATAGTGAAGGTGACTTTTATGTAAATAAATATTTTAGTTGAATAACCAATGTTTGGGGATCATTTACCCCTTTTTAGTGATAAACTAATGTGATAGCTAGTAGTATGTGTGGATTGTATGGTAGTCTGTGGGGGAAGTGTTTGACTCAGATTTTTATTTATTTATACAGAGTAAGCTATGTATTCTTAGATCATTGATTATAATGTGTCAAGTTTTTGTCTTTTGTAATCTTGTTATCATTGTGTTGTTGAAATTCAAAGTCTAGTGAACCCGTATGAGGCCTATTTCGATTCACTAGCAACTTATTATCCATCTTATTAGTTTTTGTGTTGGTTGGAACTGAGGGTTTAGAGGCATAATGGTAAGAAAATTGGTAAGGATGATTTATTGAATGTATGTATAGACAAATCTTTTGGCATGAGATTGAGTTAGTATTAAAGTGATACGTCCTTGTGTGTTAGTTTAGTAGAAGGTAGAGAAGGAGTTATTAGCTAAGGTGAGTTGTTGTTTGCTCGAAGTATGAAAATGGCTAGATAGCCAGTAAGTTATAATTAAGACACAAGGTTGTTTGTGGAATTTGAAGGTAGTCTAAATGTACGCTTGGGTAAGTAAGTGTGATGTGAGAAAGTCATATAAGTAGATAAGATTATATGGGGTTATAATATAAGATTAAGGTTGACCATGTCTATTATATCACTCTACCCCCTTTACTTTCTTTTCTTTGGTAGTTGTGGACTAGTACTACTTGTGAGAAGGTATGTAGTAGATTTTGAGGCATAGCATTGCTGTCATGAAGGTGGATGTGATTATTTCTTGGTTAATGATACTAGTTTTATGGAAGAGAATAATAGGCTTGAACAGTGCATGCAAGAGCTTAAGTTTATTTGGTTCGTAATGAAGTATGTTGTTGTATGTATGAAGTAGAAGTATGCCAAGTTGATATGAAGTTGCGGTATTTTTCTAAGGCTATTACATGTTGTGTGTGGATAGTGGTGCCATTGAGCTGCTAGGTGGAGAAAGACTAGTTAGATAGTATATGGTGTTCTAAATAGCCAAGTTAAGGAGTTTTGATAGATAATGTTAGGCCTTTTTATATGATCTTGATTCTCATAGTAGAGAGATATAAGTTTGGAGTTATGATGCTGGTAGACTATGACAGAAGTGGTATGGTCCGACAAAGATTTAGAGATATCCATGTTTAGTGTTAGAAAAATCTGAGTCGGTGAATGTTTAAGCTATTATATAATGACTTTTTGGGATATAGAAACCTAAGGGTTGAAACTTAGAAGTAGGCATTAGCATTGGTTGTTATACATGAAGATACCGTCTTACAGGGTAAGTTTAGTTTTATGTGTATTGTTATATCCCCGACTCTAGAGTAAAGTAATTTCAGTTTATACCAGATTGTATATAGTGGCTCACAGACTTAGAGTAGCGGCTTAAATCTAAGGGGGAGATGATAGAATGAGTAACCAAGTCAAGTTTTCAGATGATAATAGATGTGCCAGTAAGTTGTGAAATTGGCCTTGAGAAAGAATGATGCTCAATCAATTCTTATTTCAACAGTTTACTTCTGTTATTCTGATACATACTCATGTTTTATGTTCTGCTTCATGATCATAGCTCATGTTCAAACATATGGTAAGAAATCATGTACTCTCCTAGTTCCTAGTATAATGAGTTCCCAATTTGTTTAGCAATCAGAATCGCTTTCCATAAGTTATGAATACCAAAATTCAGATCATGCAGTTCATGACTCTTGTTCATATGTGATACTCTTAACGATTAGTGAAAATTTCAAATTTATATCAGGTACATCCTCAAATTAGATCTCTTCAATGAGTCCATGCCGTGAGTTCTCTATTCCTCATGCCTCAGTAGGGTATCAAGTTATGCTTAGTACTCCCCACATGTTTCGGATTCTGGTATTCCAATTTTTTCAGTGACCTTTTTCCTTAGGTCGAGATAGTGATGATGAACAGTTGTTTAGATGGTAAAGAGTAAATATTTCTTTTTGATGAAATATGGTTGTATACTTATTTGATTTAAGGCGGAAATTATGGAGTAAGATTGAGGAAGAGTCTTTGATACGTGTCAAGGTTAGTTGAATTTTAATGTGTTATATTGGGGAAAAATTGTTGTACGCTTGTTTTATGTAAGTCTACAAGTTGAAAGAATTTTGAGGTGAAGTTTCATGTATGGCTTGGTTAGTTAAGGATATTTTATATGTATCATCTGAATAGTTCAGGGAAGTTGTTATGGATAGAAGTATTATAGAATATGAGAAATACTCTTTATCAGTGGTTGTTTAGAAGTGCACGTGTGGGTATGAAGATAGGCTTGAATGTCATGTTTGTATGCATATGTATAGATGCCTTGAGTGTTTGTGAATGTCTAATACAAAGTTGAAGGTGATTGCTGGAGTGGGAATAAGAATTATGTAGGAGATGAGGAATTGTGAAATACAGGGTGTGCTAAATTCATGATTTAGACTAGTACTACAGTATTATATGGTGCGTCTTGTGATTTTGAGTTAGGCTTGAAGATGATAAGGGGATTTAGTTCAGTTTAGACATTAGTAGATGGAAATACCAGCGGCCATGTGAGAAAAATAAGTAAAATCAATGAGCATGGTGTTTAAGGGGAAAGAATAGTTAAGAGAGTATTTTTGAAGTGTGGCTAAACTCGAAAGTAAGAAGTTACATTGCCTAAGGTTTGGTAATTCTATCCTAGTTTATGAGTTATATATCTATATTTCATGCAATAGAGTAGTGTCATTGTTGTGATTCCTTAGTTGGATGTCTTGTGTAACTCATCTCAGAGATTCTTTGCTCCCTGATGCTACTAGAACTTCTTTAGAAAGAGTGTTGAAGAGATACTCCAATTAAGTACAAGTATCCCGTAAAATTCAGTTTAGCAGTCAAGCAGACAAGTTACTGTGGTTTTCCATATTTTCACCCAGTCCTACTATCTGAAATCCAATGCGTATGACCATCCCAAAAGATAATTTATTCCATCCGTGTAAGTTGTGAACTCAGTTCAGTTCAATCATCATGTTTTAGATTCAGTTATTTAGACATGACTCAGTTCATAAGAGTTCAGCACATAATCTCAAATTTTTCCAGCTATTTTAGCTCAAATAGTGTAATACCTTTGTACGATCTAAATCTTGTTGCCTCATTATTCGTACTTACCTAAGCTATCACTTCCAAATTCAATGTGTGTGAGTTGAGCATAAACGTTTCGGGGGGAAAATCCTAAACTCGCAGCATGAATCAGCTCCTTAAAATAAGTAATATCAATCCAGCTCAGAATTCAGTTTCGTGATAGAAGTTTAAATATTTCAGATCAGTTATGGCTAATTTGATTTCTAATCGTAAAACACTGTCATTTTGGTGCTTGGTGCATCGCATAGGGAGTCTATTTAACAATTGTCAAATTTCAGTTGCCTAGCACAATTATGGCTCGTCGTACTGAAGTTCCAGGTCCCAACCAGTGGGACAACGCGATGGATCCGCGTCGCGGTGACCCTAAAAATCCCATTCGTCGAATTTGAGTGAGCCACCGCGATAGTGGTGCGTCGTAGTGGCCCATTAAATTGGACTCCCAGTTATATTTTATTCCATATCATTTAGGGTATATTGGTCACCCCCTTATCAGCCTAAACACGGAATTTAATTCCAAAGACAACAGAATACATTCACAATCATCCAAATTACTTAAGAACACTCTCTAAGGTTTCAAACTAAAAACCCAAATAACTCAAGATTCAACCGTGGGTTTTCCTTAATTCTTCAATATTCGGAATCCCCATTGCTAGGGCTTCAAGAATCACCCATCAATACGATGTATAGCATTCCAAAAGTTAAAGATCATTCAAAAGCTTCTAATTTGAGGTATGTGGGGTTTATCCTAAAAACTACATGGGCTTGTAAACACTAGATCATGATCTAAAGATTATCAAGCATGAATTTTAAAGGGTTTTTGGAATCTATGTTTTAATTATGCATTATAAATGTTTTTATGATATTGTTATTTGGACTTTAGGTCTTTCCCCCTTGAATTGATTTACAAGTATATGTATATGTATGAAAATTGATATTGAAGATTTTTTGAGACAACATATTATGAAAACCCTCTCGTATTTTGAATTAAAGATTATGATTTTATTGGAAAAGAGTTGAAATGCATGCCTTGTGATTTGAAAATAGTTTTCTCAATGTCATAGCAATTGAAATATGATTTAGAAATAATGAGAGGGTGTTTTCTGATGTTACTATGATGTTCTTGTGTTAAAGAGAAAGAAATGCATGTAATTGAGAACTTTGACATGACCACCTTGAATTCTTGAAATGTTAACAAAGAGAGTTTCTTGCATATGTTTACATGAGCTTTAAGAAAGAGTTTCTTGAAATGATTTATTTATATGGTGGTCCCAGATTTACGTTTTGAAACAGAGATTATTATATGCTAATAGTGGCTCAGAGATGTGACTTGCAAGTCAATGGTATGACTATACCATAAGTTTGTATGCCATAACAAAGTATGTTTTCAGAGTTTTATTTTAGAGAATGCATATTTTAAAGAGTTAAAACTGGGCTTAAAGACGGTTAGGTGGTTACCTGAAGAAGTTTGAGTTCAAGTAACTATTAGCCTTAAACTGTGATTTGCCGATCTGGGTATATTATTTTTATGCTGGCAACGGTCGTGTGGAGTAGCAGAATCAGAGACTCCAACCCTTGCAGTACACTTGGGTTGGAGGATTCCCTGCCGAGTCAATGGCGGATTCCATATAGCCCGTGGAATTTCAGAGTTGTAGGGTATACCACCTAGCACAGAAGTAAAATAAAGAATGTCTCTGAGTTCAGATGATTTTATTTCAGAGTCTTTCAGAAATGCCCATGTGATTTCTTACTATATGATATGTTTATGAACTGTTTTAAATTGCTCTCATATATGTTGAATATAAATTATTATTTTGGATTTGCTTTGCGTACCATTACATCTGTATTGACCCCCTACCTCCCAGGTTCGGAGGCTCAGTCTAAGGGACTGGCTAATCAATAGAGTATTCCAGAGAGAAGTGATCCGTGCAGTGGTGAGCCTTCTTTGTTCCAGAAGTCCTGTTATTTTAAATCATGTTATTCCGTTGTTTTGGTATACTTGGGGCCTTGTCCCATTTTTCAGAACAGTTTTTAGATGTAGTAGAGATTTCACAGACTGAGTTAGATCTTATTCAGATGTTTTGAACTGCAGTTTTCTTTATTATGTCTTGAAACCCAGAGTTAATGACCATGTTTCCATATCAGATTATATTTTCACATTTTCTTTTATGATTGAATATTGGGCTTCATTACTAGATCAGATAGAGTAGGATGTCCGGGCCTTCATGGTTCGAGATGTTCGTCATGGCCAGGCCCTAGTTCGGGTCGTGATACTTAACTCTTGTAATAACACATCAATGAAACGTGGCTCTGATACTAATTTTTCACGACCCAATATCATAGGTTATGATGGCACCTACTATAACCCACCAGTAGGCAAACCAAACCAGTAGTCCAGAATGGTTAGTAATGGACTACGAAATAAAATAAGGAAAGAATGCAAAATAAATGTAACAAAAGGTCAAATACATAATGATATCCCAAAACCTGGTAGTATCAGTACAAGAGCTTTTAATATAAAAGAGTACGAAAGTAAAATTAGATTAAATAAATTACACTGATATAACTTATCTTTGAATACAATATTGAGACTAGTATAATATATAAGAGGGGGTAAGTAATACTCCAAACATGTGGAGCTCAATCTTAGTCTCCAAACCATGGATACTCCGCACGATGTACACACCAATGGAAATAACCCATGCTATGATCTGCAGGCTGCAGAAGTGTAGTATGACTACCAAACAAATGGAACTCAGTAGGCAACTACCAATTGAGCTCTAAATATAAAGTAGATATATATAACGTATAAATAGAACTGAAACTACCTAAAGATCCCAGTAATCATATAACAAGCCAATGAAATAGTAAGAATAGTCTATCCTATTCAAGTCTATGAGACTAACACAATAAGGCTAAGAAAGTATCTAGGATGAACTATCCTATTCGAGCCATACTCAGAAATCTCAAAACTATACAGTATATCCCTGGCCAATATACGAATAAAGGTCGAAGGAAGGATATATAATAATATATAAGGTCAATAAATGAATGTACAATCTAAACAAGTGAAGGAAGGGAGGAAGGGATATACGTTAATTCCATAGCTACATATAGCTAGATATACGTATATATATATATAAGGTCAACTTGAAGAACAACTTAGATTGTTATATCTTCATTTTAATGCCTCATTATAATCCTATCAGAATTTGGTACTAACATGCTCAGGGTTTCTAATTCGTATGTCCTAACATGAATTAAACGTGCATAATAATGCAAACTATAAGATAGAAGAGGCTAGAATCATACCTCAAGTATCAATGCCAAATCAATGACCAATCTGTCATAAGCTAGACATAACATTGATCATAATAATAATAATAATAGCAACATCAATAACAACAAGAGTAACCGTCTATTCCAAACAACCAAATACCTACCCGAGCCTATGCATGCCCCCACCGCTCTAGGATCAAAAGGTGAAATCAGCATAGAACAACACAAGGCATATTCATCACCCATATCTATGCAGTCGTCCCATACCAGTTGATAGACATAGGTGCATACTGGTAATAGGTAATGTGCTTGCAAGTATGAATGCACCAAAATTCACAATACCATAACTATCATTATAATCATAATATTCTCCGGCCTCGCTGGGTATCATCACATCATAAAAATATTCTTCAGCCTTGTCGGACATAATCACATAATTATAATATTCTCCGACCTTGTCTGGTATCATTATATCATCATAACATCCCAAACCTAGCATTATATCATATCCATGTTACAAATTAGTTCAATAGAGCGAGAAGGTAGTAGGATTCAAAAAAGATACTAAGCATTTCAACTTATCGGTCAAACCCTTATCAAATCCCCAAAATTCAATATTCAATACTAAGTCATTATACCCATAATCAAACTTAGCATTCACATTCACATGCAATATACATCAATATCATCTTATGAAGAAGAGTAGACAAAAGCCTACCTCAAAACCAAATTATAAATCCTTACATCATTCACCATATGCTCATCTTCACTTCACAATTGCCAAAATCACATCACACTATCAAAATCATAATCTACTTATCAATACCCATATTGCACCATTGTGCTTTGAATCCAAAAACGATACCAAAAATCTCAAGTGGGTCCCACTAATGGTAATCTTATTTTCGAGGTTAACCCAATATTCATTATAAACAAGGAATCATAACCCTCAAAAAAATTAGGTGAAAACAAAGATAATTTTGGGCTAAAACCAAGCCCTAAGCTATATTGGGGTTTTGGGTCATTCACCAAAAAATTAATGAAATCTTACCTTAAATAGTATGACAATCATGATAATAGATAATAATTGAGAACCTAAGTCACCCACATGACTCAATTTTGAGTTACCATACCCATTAAGGGTTTTTAGTTCTCAAGGATAAAGGGAATATGATAAAATTCATGACATTGGGCACTATTTATAGACCCCTCAAGCAAAGAGATGTCATGATCACCGTCACGCAAATTGTGATCTCCATGAAATGATCACCATGGACCTTGACGCGATCGACATGGCGCGATCATGGTAATCCTTTAGCGATCTCCATGGCACCAGTACCAGTAACTTAGAAATTCTTCCAAGTTTGCAATGATGCCTCGGGATTTATTCAGAATCTGATTTTTGCAAATGAACTATGTAACCACACTAAATTTGATGTTTTAGATTTGTTGGCAAAGTTGGATTTTCAACCCAAGGTCATTTCAATCAAATATGTGTCTCACACCCATATTCTAAATTTTTAAATTTCCGACCAATAGGTTGAAATGAGCTTGGATGCATTGGGACACAAATCAAAGGTCTACCTAAATATTCTGGAGCTACTAGTACAGTCCAAATTTGCATCCAAGATCATTTTACTAAAGTTTTTGCTTGATGGCCATTTTGAACCAGCGAAAACTTCTAAACAGGGAATTGGTTCTAAAAGTTAAATGAACTACCGCTATCCGAACCGTTAGTCCCAGCAAGTCATAAATGACTTGGGGTAGCTATGAAGAAGACCTAATGGCTAACATAAGAAGAAATATATGAAATGAGCTGAAGGGTCGTTATAGTTGGACAACCCCAAACCCGAATATGTCGTAGCCAGGCTTGCTCCTACTCCACAATTCAAATGGATTTAAAGGTACTGATTTTGAAAGAACCAAGTTCATAATATAATATATTTTTTCTAAAGCATACCCCTAAAAAGGTAAAAACAAATCTGAATGAATTAACATTAATCTAATAATTTCCATAAGAGTCCAATTTTGTCATTCTTCCATACCATTTTTTGTGGTTTTCTCAGAGAAGAATATTAAGATGTAATTGATAATTATGATAAGTACTTAATGAATTCTGCAAAAAAGTATTCACCACCACAGTCATATTGTAATGTATGGATATATTTATTATGTCACTTTTTGGTTTCTATCTTAAATTCTTTGAATTTTATAAAATATTTAGATTTACGGTGCGATAATTAAATATATCCATATTTTGAGTAATCATCTGTGAAAGACACAAAATACTCAACACCCTCTCTTGCTCAAATATTCATAGGACCACACAAATCAGAATGAATTAATTATAACTTATTACCGGCTCTATTTTCTTTGAAAGAAAAATGTCTCTTGGTTATTTTTTCTTTTAAATAGGATTCACAAGTTGGAAGTGCCTCACCTTTCAATGAACTTAAAGGTCCATCCGAAACCAACTGTGAGATCCTATTTATGTTAATATGACTTAGATGAAAGTGCCATAAGTATGTTTCACTCAATTTTGAACTAAATTTTCTTTTATATGATTAATCAACATTATTAAGTTCTATTGTTTGTAGCATATTATAGGAAACATCAAATACAAAAAAATATGTATTCTAGGAGCAGAAATAATATGATGCTTATTAAACTTAATAATTGCATAGTTATTAGCAACATATAAATTGTAAACGGCATCTAATATTTTAGAAAGCGAAATTAAATTCATTCTTATAGAAGGTACGTATAGAACATTATTTAAAGTCAAAATTCTAGAACTATTGAATGAAATGGAAATATTTCACATTGAGTTCATTTTCACTTAGGCGTCGTATTTCCTGAAACCTCTGCAAAGAAGTGCAAATATGATTAGTGGCTCCCAAATCTATAGCCCAAAAAAAGGTAGAAACAACTGATAAAAATATTTCAATGACATATGAAAAAGAAGTGCCTTGTTTCTACATATATCCTATGTAGTCGGGGCACTGTTTCTTATAATGACTAGGTTTCTTGTAATGATAGCACTTGCCCTTAGTCTTATCCACACCACCCTTAGCACCTGGAACCTTATGGGGTTTATTCTTCTTTTTCTTTTCATATTTCATCTTAGAAGTCGAAGACGAAGGTTTGTCAACCATCAACGTTGTAAGAGGATCTTGTTTCTTAATAATAGATTCTTTCACTTGAATTCATTCAATAGTTTTTCAATGGAAAAGTTCATTTTTTTAATGTTATAATTTAAGTAAAACTACTAAAAACTACCTGACAAAGTCTGTAGGACCATCTCTACTTGAGATTCTTTAACAATAATTGCACCAAGAATTTTCAGCTCATTGAATAAACTCATTATTTTAAGAATGTGCTCCCTCATAAAAGACCATTCAGCTATTTTTGCAGTCAAGAGGGCTTTCATGTTCGTCTGCTTTATAGCATGATTTTGCTCACCGAATATCTCTTTAAGAGATTTGAGCATATCGTAAGCAGTAGTCGTGGATAGATATTGATGCTGCAAAGCATTTTTCATGGAGGCATGAATATAGCATCTTTTTATCTCGTCAGCTTTAACCCACTTATCATAGACTTTAGTTTTATCATCAGTGGGCTCAACTGCTTAATAGGGCGTTCCCAACCGTCACAAATTTAAAAACCTTAGCAGTAAGAATAATGTTCAAATTTCATTTCTAGTCAATGTAGTTAAGTCCCTCTAGTTTATTTTGATTCAGGATAGAATTTAAGGTATTGAACGAAGACATGGTTAATCTACTATGTAATAAAAAATACATCATTATACATGTTACGGAATAATAAAATTCATAAAAAATCACAACACACATACATCTATGCACATAAACTATTAGAATCATTAGGAAAACTTAACCATCTAAGATAATAGACATGCAATGTTAGATGATCTATACAAGTCATCAAAAACAAGAGACTAAAAATAGTATTATACTATACAAGTTTATCCGATTAGAAAGAT
Source organism: Capsicum annuum (assembly GCF_002878395.1). NCBI lineage: Eukaryota > Viridiplantae > Streptophyta > Magnoliopsida > Solanales > Solanaceae > Capsicum > Capsicum annuum. The sequence goes on from NC_061115.1 coordinate 132,171,469, forward strand.
GACCTACATCATCATATAAACTTATATTATATACTATAATTAGCCACTGAAAATTATAAGGAATGAACCCTATCACCACTGGTTTGAAAAAAATAATTTTTTTAGAATTTTAAAATATTTAGAAAACACAAAAATGTCCAAAAATCCATCAAAATGGCTATGAATGGCCAAAAATGGCCTAGGTCGAGAAAAAATGGTGAGTATTGCTCAGTGGGTCATTTTCAATGAACCTATCGAATTTCAGGTCATTCGAAGTTCATCAAAAATTAAAAAAACTCCAAAAACAACCAAAAATGACCAAATTGGCAGTCATCGGCAAGCCTGTTTGTAAGGGTAACATGGTTGCTCGCGCTTTTTTATTATCACTACACTACTTGTTAAGTCATATAAGTAACTAAGGTAGTTGGTCAGATTCAATAAACTTTACAGTTTTTTCTTAAATTCATAAAAGTAATTTGGGCATTTATTGGCCAAAAAATCTTGGAGTGTGAGACGAACTACCCAGATACTTTTGCCTTGCCATCATACTGCTTGTTAGAGAAGTTGAGTAACTACTATGGTTGGACATAGTAGAAACTCATTACAGTTTTACCCTTAAGCCAAAAAAAATAGTTTTCATGAAAAATTAAGTAAATCATGTAAAATTTATTTTTGTTTTCTTGATGATAAACATGGATTCCAGAAATCATTAATATCATTCATAACATGATTAACAACCATCAACAATATGATTCATACATTTATTTGACTAACAAGACATGTATATCAATTATAGGATTCTTATTGCATTATCTGTTAAATATAAGAAGGCTTTGACCCCAAGTGCTAGAGCGTACAATCCATACATGCAACGGAAATATAAATTTTGATCACAAACTTACATATAAACCAGATAATATAAACTGAACCAACATTGAGAAAGCTACTTACCTATGAAAGCTCTCACATAACTCGTTCAACGCCTTGCTTGCCAGGTCTGTCACCTTCTACTACTTCCTGACTAAACTTTTAATCAAAAACTTATGTGGACAAGTGATTTATTTTCTAAAAAAAAAAAAGTAAAAGAGATCTATCAAAAATCATTTGCCATTTCTTTTCAATTTTCTACTGTAGAAGGGAAGGAAAAGAGGCCAAATGTTTTTACCTTTATTACAACCTTAATGTCAAAAATATTTATAGTCTTAATACAACCTTAATACTAAAAATGTTGTCAGGCTTAATATAGCAATAATTCCAAAAACTAATTTTTAATCCACTTCTTTTATTCCTTATTTATAGAAGACCAATAAAAAATAATATTACTTCTTTTATAAAGTTCCTTTTCTTTTTCAAATTTGATTAGTTAATCGGGTATAGTAGGGACCGCGGATTTATTAACTAGGGCTTACGATTATGATACTAATCTACAAATGAATAAATTATCATATCATAATAAATTAGAAATTATTTCACTAAAATCTGTAATTGCACTCCTCGATCTTAATTTGAAATCTACCATTACACCTTATTTAACTCTCCATGTTAGAATTATCTTACCCCAAACAATTAAATTAAATTCTTTGACAAAGTTAACTCATTGAATAATTTAATTCTTTATTTATAATGCTTAACTTATTTCACATGACTACCTATAGGGTTTTCACATGAAAACTTATAAGCAACCATAAAGGGGTGCTTTATATCTCAAGTCTAAGACACAGTTCTATCAACTAATTAATATTTCACTAAGTGATTTGTCATCGTCCAATACATTAGGAATATATTGACTCATAAAAGAGTCTCACATTTTAATGGATTGAAATAATAAATTAAACTAGTAGATCATAATAATTATATCAAGATTAGGAGTATAGTATATGTAATGAACTGGAGATGTTGTTTATTAATATTCAGAACATAGATAAATATTTCTAAGTGGTCCGTTCAATACATACAAAAATGTACTAGCACAAGAAATTGAAATATTACAACTGTCATAATTAAGATCAACTTTTATTTAATATTGTGCTACAATCATCAAGATGTTTGTCCTACCTCATATTTGTTTGTGAACATTAATTTATAACTTAAAAGAATTGATCATTTTAATCTTTCGTGCATGAGTTAAAATACTTCATATATAAAATTGTCTATTATATAAGTAAACGACACGCATGTTAACACAAATGATCTATTCAAATCAAGACTTTATTAAATCAAATAAATAAAATAAACTATCTTTACATAGGATGAAAATATAATACTACAACATAAAGCACATGATTAATAGTATATCTAACAATCAACTATGAACTACTTTATTGGGGAAAGCTAGGCTACACCTAGAGTATCAAGTACAAGCTTGAAAGCTCTCAAATGTTAAATCATCAAAGCTTCCAAATGAAATGACTAAGGCAAGAATTTATAAATTTGCTTATAAAAAATCAACACTTATTTAAAAACAGTCAAAATAAGCTAAAATAGGCTAAGTAGGATGCCTAGCATCACCAAGGGCATGTATACGTCACCAAAATTCCTTCTCATCGCCCAAATGATGTTGTCCATCACCCAAGGATCATTGCATTATTTAACTATCACCCCAAGGCCCTTTGCATTACCACACATTTTCTTCCCATGTCCGAAGTGAAGGGCAATACGTCAAACTCTTAGAGCATCTCCAAACTTGGCAGAAGGTCAGCTTCCATGTCTTATTCTCTTTGTTGGACCTCCCATATCTTGTAGACCTTCCTTTGTGGTAGTTTAATCCCTTCCAATTTCTCTCTATGCATGAACATTTCTTGTATAGCCTGGGGTATAGGCCTAGCATAAATTGAGCTATTCATGCTCATATCGTCAATAATAGAAAAGTATCCTACCATGGTAAAAGATGAGATTCAAACTCCGGATAGTGCAAAAACAATAGAATAAAATTAATTTTTGGTGGATTTTCCTCAAAAATAGACCGACTAAGGTCGCTTTTGGTGGCCAGTTTTTCTTTCTTTTTTAGAAGTGGATGGAAGTACACATAAACAATGTGTTGATACAATCTAGAAAGACATTTCATAGTACAATTGAAAATTTGGATATGACAAATATCTTCGTGCCAACTTATGGAGTATGTCGACTACATATATATGAAGATAATTGATTTCTTTGTAATTAGTTTACTTCCTTGTATTTTAAAATCTTATAGTTGTTTTCTTTTTTTGTTCATAGACTATTTAGTTTCCATATAGTTTACTTTTGTAGGATATTATTATTTTCTTCCTTCTTAATAATATTTTTTCTACTCAGGTTAAACTCTCTATTTATATATGCGTAACTCCAAACTGAAGTATAAACATAACAACTGAATTGTTTTTGAATATTATTCTTTAAACGCTCATATCTGAATTTGGAAATTGTCACTGAGGTTGACATTGTTGTTCTAGCGGGTACAAAATATGTATATTTTCTATACAAACTTCAAACTAAGTTCAAGAATAAGTTTTCAAGAACTATAATGAAGTTCAACACTTTCAAACACAAGTGCAAATGAATAACCAAATGAAGTATTTATCAACTTTAATAAAGACGATGCAAGTAGAAAATTATAGAATCAAGTCCACCGAATGCACGGTGTGTCCTTAAGAAATTTATTCCCCTCAAGTAGCCATGGTTATGGAATCTTTCCTCCCAGGATAAAATGATTCTCTTTCTGAAAATTGCGGTACCTAAAATTTTTAGAAACTTCAAACACACTCAACGATTTGATGATCACACAAGAGTTTTTAGAAGAAGAGGAAGATTATTTTTCTACTAAAAAATAATTGTTTTTACCTGAGGAAAAATTCAGGTATTTATAGCCACCAAGATGTTTTTTCATGAAGAGAATCAGTGGTTTAGAAAGGTACACCCCTTCATAAAGGTACAACTCTTCAAAAAAGGTGTAACTCTTTATAAATGTCACAACCATTGGAAAGGTCATAACCATTCAATCCGTAAAGGTGCCTATTCAAATTGCATCCTTTCGCTTAGTGTCTTTTCCAAAAAAATGCCACGTTTTTATTTTTCATTCACACCTCTTAATAACCCAACAAGTCCCCACATAAATGAGAAATGGCTATCTTATCAAAAATTTATAGACAAGTATGTGATCAAAAAGCAAAGACTGAATGCATCTGGATAAGTGGGTTTTCCTTTTAACTTTCCATAGTGAACATGCATCAGATGCACTCAGTCAATTATAGATTTGTTATCATTTAAATTTAATGTACACCTAGATAACACATCATACAAATAACCTTTTACCGTTTATGGTTCTCATGGTTTTGTTTGTTTCAGCCATGAACACGTCTTGATTTTATGAGAGCATAGAGAATAGGCCTTTACTAACATCTTCTTTGAAGCGACTTCCACTTCACCCTCACATATGTGATTTCTAAACATTTAATCCATAGATTAAACTATTTAGACAAATCTGCCAAATTTAGATAACCATTAAAAAGCTTCACACCATAAGTCATATACTTGTTTCCTAAACATTGTCTACATCATGAGAATAAGTTGATTATATTGAAAATGTTCAACCATCAGTAACAAATTTTTTTGATCTCCTTGAACTTAACTTTTGGGATCTCAGTCTGTTAGGTAGAGTTACTGTCATGCTGCCTTATCGCAGGTCGTAAACCCATTCCATTTGATGTTCTCTCAACTTCCTCTCTAGATAGGTTTTTTGTAAGTGGATCCAACACATTATCCTTTGACTTTATCTAGTCATTAGTGATAATTCCACTAAAGAGTAGTTCTCTAATGGTATTATGTCTTTATCTTATATGATAAAATTTACTATTATACATAATGCTCCCTACCCTACCTATCGCTACTTGGCTATCACAGTGTATGCTTACTAGTGCCAATGGTTTGGCCTAATAAGGAATATCTTTCAAGAAATTTTAGAGCCATTTAGCTTTTTCACCGGGTTTATCCAATGCAATAAATTCTGATTTCATGTAAAGCAGGCAATACATGTCTATTTGGACGATTTTCAAGAGACTACTTCTCTACCTAAAGTAAATACATATCGATTCGTTGATTTTAATTCATTCAATCCAGTGATTCAATTTGCATCACTATATCCTTCAATTACCGCTGGATATTTATTATAATGCAAAGCACAGTCTTAAGTGTATTTAAGATACCCCAAAACTCTTTTCATTGCCATTCAATGAGTTTTATTTGGATTACTTGTGTACCAACTCAATTTACTAATAGCACATATTATGTATGTCTATGTACAATTTATGATATACATTAAACATCCAAACACTCTTGCGTAGTCCAGCTGTGAGTCACTTTCACCTTCATTCTTTTGAAGTGCAAAGCTCACATCTAATGGAGTCTTGATAATATCCAAATACTTGAACTTATTAAGTACCTTTTTAAATGTAATGAGACTGTGATAATGCCAACCCTTGTGGAGTTTTATGGTTTCTTATTCCTAAGATCACATCCTCAACTCCAATGTCTTTCATATCAAACTTGCTCTCAAGCATTCATTTTGTAGCATTTATGTCAGAAATATCTCTACTGATGATCAACATATCATCCACACACTAACAAATAATAACCTTGTGATTTGGAGTGTCTTTAATGTAAACACATTTATCACATTCACTTATCTTAAACCCATTTGCTAATATGGTTTAGTCAAACTTTGTATGCCATTGTTTGTTTGCTTGTTTTAGTCCATAAAGCGACTTCACAAGTTTGCACACCTTCTTTTCCTAACCAGGAACCCCAAATCATTGGGTTGTTTCATGTAAATTTCTTCCTCCAATTCTTCATTCAGGAATGCTATTTTTACATCCATTTGATGAATTTCAAGGCCATATAACACTGCCAAGGCACTAAAATCCGAGTTGACATTATCCTTATTACAGGCAAGTATGTATTAAAATAATCAAGGCCTTCCTTCTGTTTGAAGCCTTTTACTGCAAGTCTTGCCTTGTATTTTTTAATAGTACTATCCACTATTATTTTTCTCTTGAAGATCCATTTAGAACCTAAAGGTACGATTCCCAAGTATGGTTGCTCAAGATTGAAGCAATCTCACTATTGAGTGCCTCTTTCCAAGAGAATAAGTCTGAAGATGACATCACTTCTTTAAATATTTGGGGTTCATTTTCTAGGACAAATGCTACAAAATTCTATCCAAACAAATTTGACGTTCTTTGACAAATACTATATCTTGGATTCTCATCATTATGTACATTCTCGCTTGGTTTATCTCAAGGTTTTCTAGACCTCTACTAGACTGTTCATGTCTTGTTCTACATAGATAAATGTGTTCAAAGAACTCAGTATTATCTAAATTAATTACTGTATTTTTATTGATATCCGGATGTTTGGATTTATGAACCAAAAACTGACATGCTTTACTAGTTTTAGCATATCCTATGAACACGTAATCCCCAATCTTAGATCCTATCTTTACCTTTTTAAGCATAGGAACTTGGAATTTTGCTAGACACTCCCATGCTTTGAAATATTTCAAGTTGGGTTTCTTTCCTTTCCATTTTTCATATAAAAATTGATAGTGTCTTACTATAGGAAACTCTATTGAGTATTCGGTTAGCTGTAAGGATAGCTTTCCTCCACAAGTTTTGCGGTAAACCTAAACTAATAAGTAAGACATTCATCATTTTATTTAAGATTCAGTTCTACCTTTCTACAATCTCATTAGATTTATGTGAATACGAGGTAGTAGTTTGATGGACAATTACATTCTCTACACATATTTTCGCAAAAGGAGATTCATATTCTCCACCCCTATCATTTTTTATTGTTTTGATCTTTTTCTCTAACTGATTTTCAATTTCTGTTTTATATTTCCTAAATGCGTCTATTGCTTTATCCTTACTATTTCGCAAATAGACATAACAGTACCTAGTGCAATCATCAATAAAAGTTATAAAATACTTTTTTCACCACGATATGGTGTTGACTTCATATCACAAATGTATGTATGGATTAAGTATAAGGGATATGAATTTCTTTCAACAGACTTATACGGATCCTTAGCATACTTAGATTCCACAAATATTTGACACTTTGATTTATTGCACTTAAATTTAAGCAACACTTTTAAACTAATCAATTTTTAGAAGGTTTTGTAATTGACATGTTCTAAATGACTAAACCACAAATTATTTGACTCTAGCAAGTAATAAGAAGCCTCGGCTTTCTTCATTTCAACAACCATTACATCAAGTTTGAAAAGGCCTTCATTGAGGTAGCCCTTTCCTACATACGTTCTATTCTTGCTTATTACAGTTTTCTCTAAGATAAACACAAACTTAAATTTATTTCTAATGAGAAGTATTGCCGACACTATGTTCTTACTAATAGTATGAACATGAAGAACATTGTTCAGAGGCAACGCCTTTCCAGAAGTCATTTTTAGGAATATCTTCCTACTTCCTTCAACCTTGGTTGTTACAGTATTTCTCATAAAGATTACTTCTTTGGGACTAGCGGTATCATAAGTAGCCAAAGCTTCTTTGTTCGTACAAACATATCTAGTGGCTCTTGTATCAAACCACCATTCATTTGGATATCCAACTAGATTGCTTTCAGAAATCATAGAACACAAATTTTCAATCTTTCTAGTTGTTTCCTACATGTTTATCTAATCTCTTTTCTTGTTCTTATTTAGAACTTGACTATTTAGAGCTGAGGCAAATATCACACCAAATGTAGCAATTGCCTTTGAATATTTTCTTATTTTGCTCTTTTTCTTGTCTAGAAGACTTCTTCATCTTATTATTATTTTGAGCATCATCCTTAATAGTGTTTGCAACCATCATTGATGATTTTTCATTCAGCTTATTATCCTCGTCTATCTTGGAATGACTCACAAGATCTTTCAAATCATATAATTAATTTTCACTCATTATTTTTTTCTCTAGATATAAGGATCTATACTTGTGAACATTTACATTTCAAGTTTGGCCAGCCAAAATGACATCATTTTTTGTCATTCATTAAAGTTCACACCAAAATATTTTTCTAATTTCTCTATCATTTTTATTGCTAGAGAAATATCTGAATGACTTAATGACGCAACATTAGTTTTCATTGGAACAACACCATTCACAATCATATCAATTTGTTGTTCAATTTCATTCATTATTTTTTTGTCAACATGTGACATATTCTTTAGTATTTCAGAATACCAACAATAAAGATTTTAATCTTTAGCCAACTTATTTCTAGTCAATGATGAAGTTTTTATATCTTCAAATCATCAACCGAATGAACTTTGAAACATGACAAAATTTTTATTACTTCAAATCAGAATCAAATTCAAATAGAGTGAAATCTCACAGATTTTAAACTCCAGAAATCAATACAGAGATTTAACAAATTCGTGAAGTTTTTATATTCTTCAAACCAAATTTCTACACTGATTTCTTGATGAAGTTTTTATATTCTTCAAATCGAGGGAGTAGAAATCAAAATATTTTAGTCTCCACAAAATCAAAATATTTTAGTCTCCACAAAATCAAGAACTTCAAACACAACTTTAAAAAGTTAAAGAACTGTAAATATGAAGTTCAAACTATTTACTGAAAATTAGCAAACCAAACAACATAGATTAGAATAAATTCCTTAAGATTGTTGTGTCAGCGGGTACAAAATTTGTATGTTTTCTATACAAAATTCAAAGTAAGTTCAAGAATAAGTTTTCAAGAACTACAATGAAGTTCAACACCTTCAAACCCAAGTTCAAATGAATAATCGAAAGAACTATCAAATGAAGTGTTTATCAACTTTAAGAAAGAAGATGAAGTAGAAAACTGTAGAATCAAATCCACCGAATGCACGGTGTGTCCTTAAGAAATTTATTCTCCTCAAGTACCCGAGGTTATGAAATCTTTCCTCCCGGGATGAAATGATTCTCTTTCTGAAAATAGCGGTACCTATTATTATCAGAAACTTCAAACACTCAACGATTTGATGATCACACGAGAGTTTTTAGAAGAAGAAGATTGTTTTTCTATTAAAAACTAATTGTCTTTACTTGAGGAAAAAATTTGATATTTATAGATATCAAGGTGTTTCTTCATAAAGATAAGCAATGGTTTAGAGAGGTACACCCCTTCATAAAGGTGCAACTCTTCAAAAAAGGTTCAACTCGTCAGAAAAGTCACAACCATTGAAAAGATCATCACCATTCAATTCGAAAAGGTGCCTATTCAAATTGCATCATTTCACTTAGTGTCTTTCCAAAAAAAATATCACCTTTTTATTTTTTATTCACACCTCTTAATAACCCAACATATATTACTATTACTACTTTCTCATCCACTCTAAATTGACATGAAGTTTCCAAATTAATATTTAAAAATTCAAGGGTCAAATAAAATAATCCTAAAACACCAAGAGAGAATTAAAGGTGGGCTCTCCTACTGATACAAACCAGCCAACAAACACAAGAAACAAGATGAAAACACCACTAAGGCAGCAAGCACAAGCCGAAAAAGAGAAAACAAGATTCAAACACAACAAATACGATAAGATAAAGAAAGATAGTGAGACATATATTATTATAAGAAATAAGAAGTAAAGTGTGTATTGATTTTCCAGCTTTTGACAAAATATTTTGCATCTTTTCTTGGGAAAATTAGATGTTTTCAAGCAACCAAGGTTGCATTTGATACTGGTTTTTAGTGTTTCAAGGCAAGGAGTCAACTGAAGGAAAAGACTCTAGAAAGTGGCAGAAAAGTGATTCTGATAGTTGAAATGGTGGACCGTCACACCTTCGCTGAACCACCAACTTTACCATCAAGTCTTAGGCAGAACCCAAGGTTTCAAAACTTTTAGTGGCGGACCAAATGGTGGACCGTCCGATCTACGATGAACCACCATCTTGGCCATCAACCTTATCTCGAACATCACTTCCTAAAGGATTCAGTGAAAGACCAAATGATGGACCCGTCAGATCCGCGACGGACCACCATCTTGGCCGTTAGCCTTATCCAAAACATCGTTTCCTGAAGGATTCAGTGATAGACCAAATAGTGGACCATCAAATCTATGATGGACCACCATCTTGGCCATTAGTCTTATCCAGAATGTGACTACCCAGGATCAGAAGCAACGGACTAAATAGTGGACCGTCAACCCCATGACGGACCACCACTTTGGCCGCAGTCTTGATGCGGTTTTCTGAATGAAATTTTAGATTCCTTGTACCTGGGAACATAAAATACCAAATTTAGGTTTATTATTTGGGGATCTTTGTATTGTTCATTTTTTTTAGTTTCCATATCTAGAAACTCTTTGTAACCTAGTATTTTGGAGGAGTTCAGCAAATCTTGTGGATCTAATCATTTTATCTCTATTGAAGATTCAAGAAAAAATTCTTGTAAATTTTGTAAGTAACTCTTGAATTAATTCATGAATAACATAACAATTTCTTCTCTTTCTATCATAGAGATATATGGCTAAGTTCCCATAACTAGGGTTATGGGAGCCTTGATGTGAAAAGCTGAATTGGATTGTGAATCTAGTAGATTCCCATGATTAATTGATATTGCATAAAACCTTCTTCACTTTAATGACTTTTCTTGGTTGCAAACTGGAAAAGTGAGCCCAACAACATCACTTGTTTGAATGGAAAATTGTTTGTTGGGAAAAAAAGGGTTTACAGGAATCTCAAGGCTTTAACCTTTGTATAGAGGGTAGATGCCTTAACCGGATCAACCTATGTAAGAATATAGTTGAACAAATAATATGTTCCTTATGTTTGAAAGAATTAAGGGATAAAATTACTCATTTAGGTTGAAAAACTAATGGGTAAACCTTATAATTCACTCACTCTTGCAATTAGAATTGTTCATAGGAAATTCAAAACAGTTCACAACCCTAGTTGCTTGACTATCTTAGTAACCATAACTCTAGTTTGACTACTCTTATTGAATTACAATTTTTTATATAATCAACAAGTGGATTACTTTTTGTGACAAGTATTTTTATACAATTGATAAATCAAAAATCCCCTTTTTGCTCAGGACCCTTCGATCAATAGTCTAATAACAACCATAAGACTTAGTGAACATAGTATTCCCTGTGGGATTCGACACCCAATCCAGTTGGGTTCTATATTTGACAGCGATCGCTTACACTTTCATAGAAGGTTATAATTTGGGCGTATCAAATTTTGGTGCCGTTGTTGGGGAATACGGTGGTTAATTTAGTTTGTGATTGTTAATAGACCCTTTGGTTAAAGTGTACTAAAGCTTTACTTTTATTTGTTGTTTTTGTTTGTGCAGGTTGATAATTGTGTATGCACAATACACGGAGATCAGGTGCACCATTATTACCAATTCATCCAGAGCCTCAGTTGATCAGTAGAATGGCTGATCCATAAGAGATAGAAAGATTAGCCATTATGGCTAGAGCCTAGATAAATCGACAAAATGCAGACAATACAGGACGGGTACCTAATCCAGATGAAGAGGACCTGGGGGATGAGGATTTATTGGCACCGGGAAATCAAAGGCGTGCAGAGGATATAGTGGCATCGGTGAACAGAAATGTGCCCAAAAATTATCCTTTCAGAGTGAGACCTGATCGTTAAGTTGTGCAGTTTGATCCTAATGATAATGAGGATGGTATGGATGGAGTGGGTGTAATTGGATCTATTATTCCTCCACTGTTGGCAACTAGAGCTAAATTTAATATTGCAAGCACAATGATTCAACTCCTCCACTTAAAGGGGTTGTTTGGTGGACTCCCGGGAGATGATCCCAATATGTATTTAGTAAGCTTTGTCACTATTTACAAGTCTTTTGATAATTTGGGTGTGGGTCAGAATGCTATGCGCCTGTGTTTATTTCCATTGTCTCTATCTAGGCAGGCGACATTATAGCTTAATGAGCTGACATCCGATTTTATAACCAACTGAAGGAAGTTGAAAGAGGCTTTCCTAAAAAGGTTCTTTCCGCCTTCCAGCCGGGTACAGTTGAGGGATGAGATCAGTAACTTTAGAACCTACCAACTGAAGCCTTTCATAAGGCATGGGAAAGGTTTAAAAAGAAGCTGATGCAAGGCCCAAACCATAACATGACAGATATTCTTTTGATAGAGACTCTTTATTGGGCTTTGAAATCTATTATGAAGCCAATTGTTAATAATGCGATTGGAGGATCATTTGTGGACCTTAATTTTCCTAAGGCTTCAGAGATACTGGACTGAATGACCAAACAAAGTAGAGCTTGGCATACCAGGGATTCTATACTTGCAAGCCCTACTATGTCTGGTAGTATGACTGCAGAATAGTGTAGAAGGAAAGAACGGGACCAGTATATGGCACACTTGAAGACACAGATGGAATTGCTAACTAAGCATCTATTGTCTAGAAAGACAGAGAAGGTGAAAGCAGTTACATCTCAAGGTAAAGATGATTTTAATTCAGAAGAAGAAGCAAACTATTTAAATAACCAGAGGGTTTTCGAGGCAATAGCCAAGGAAATCAAGGTCGGATTTATCATGATAAGGATGGATATAAGGATTGGGATCAAGGAAACTGGAAGAGCAAGAATGATAGAAGTGGGCTGCATGTACCTCTCAGAAGCAGAGATACTGCTGGAACTAGTTTTGGCAAGATGTGCATGGAGGACATGATAGAGAAATTGTTAAAGGGAGTTGAGGCTACTAACTCTGAGGTGACTACCATGAAGACTGATTTGTCTTCTATGAGCCAGTTGGTAAACTCGCACTCTACTTCGATCAAACAGTTGAAACAGTAAATGAGCCAACTTTTTGCAGCATTTAATCATAGAAAGGGTGGAATGCTACTTAGTGATACAATTCAGAACCCTCAAAATGATGGTTCGTGTATGACTATTACCACACAGAGTGGTAAGGTTTTATCAGGCCCTTCACTGGGCAAAGCTATGAATAATGAGGTGATCGAAGAAGATGTTGATCTTAAAGAAGGTAATCCAATGGAGTCTGAGAAGCTGGATGACATTGATATCACTTCTAATCATCAGCAGATTGATGAGTTGGAAAAAGAAAAAGCAAAGGAAAAGAAAGTAGTGGTGAATACTCTCCCAAAACCACCACCTCTCTTTCCTCAGAGATTGAAGAAGAAGGCTGATAACACTAAATTTAGTAAATTCATGGCAATATTAAAGCAGTTGATAGTGAATGTACCTTTGGTAAAGGTACTTGAACAAATGTCAGGATATGCTAAATTTATTAAGATCTAGTGACAAAGAAAAGAGTTGTAAGCTACGAACCGATGGATAATCTCCATCATTAGAGTGTTATTTCTTTTAGGTCCTTGTTGCAGAAGAAGGCAGACCCAGGAGCATTCACTATTCCTTGTACAATTGGGTCGCTGGAATTTGCTAAGGCTTTATGTGATCTGGGAGAGATCATCAATTTGATGCCATTAGCTATTTATAAAAAGTTAGGTTTGGGAGACCCCACACCCACCAACATGTGACTTGTGATGGCGGATAGGTTGGTAAAGCGGCCTGTTGGTATTTTGTATGTTGTGCTGGTAAAGGTGGCTAGCTTCATATTTACTATGGATTTTGTCATTCTGGATTATGAGGTGGACTTCGACGTTCCCATAATCTTAGGTCGACCTTTCCTTGCAACCGAAAGTTTGCTGATTGATTTGCGAGCTAATGAGCTCTTATTTAGGCTGAATGATAAAGTGGTGTGATTTGATGTATGCTGATTAATGAAGCAGCAAAAAGAAATGAGTGTGTTCTTAATTGTTGATGTATATTATGAGGATGAGTAGGATGTATCTATAGAATAAAAATTTGTTGTGGAGACCTTAGCTGCTATATTGATGAATTTCGATCATGATGTCATCAGAGATTATAAGGAGACAATGTGTGCCTTAATAGGCATGGGGTATTACTCATATGCACCCAAGAACTTGGATCTGGACTTAAAAAATTGCTCAAGTCCACCTATTAAACCATCTATTGAGGAGTCACCCACTTTGGAGCTGAAAGAGCTGCCTAGTTATTTGAGGTATGTATTCCTAGGCAATGGGAGTACACTACCTATTATTATTGCTGCTGATCTAGGTGAACAATAGGTGAAAGCCCTTATCTCTATCCTTAAGAGGTATAAGAGGGCTATTGGTTGTACGATTGCAGACATTATTGGTATTCCACCTTGCATATGCACACACAAAATCCAGCTGGAGAAGGAGTACGTCCTGACTATTGAACATCAGCATCGTTTGAACCCACCTATGAAAGAGGTGGTGAAGAAGTAAACCATTAAGTAGATAGATGTAAGAGTGGTATACCCTATATCAAATAGTAAGTTGGTGAGTCCTGTACAATGTGTGCCCAAGAAAGGGGGCATGAAGGTTGTAGAAAATCATAAAAATGAGTTGCTCCCACTCAGACCTGTCACTGGGTGGAAGGTATGCATTGATTATAGGAAACTCAACTCGTGGATGCTTAAGGGCCACTTCCCAATACCATTCATGGACCAAATGCTTGATCGGCTAGCGAGAAGGGGTTGGTACTGCTTTTTAGATGGTTATTCAGGCTACAATCAGATATCTATTACTCCTGAAGATCGGGAGAAAATGATGTTTACATGTCCTTATGTGATGTTCACTTTCAAGCGGATGCCTTTTAGACTGTTTAATACACCAGCTACTTTCCAGTGGTTCATGATATCAATATTCTCTGATATGGTTGAAGACACCCTGAAGGTGTTCATGGATGATTTTTTGGTTGTAGATGATTCCTTTGATCTCTGTTTGTTGAATCTCAGTCGAGCACTACAGCGCTGTAAAGAGTTCAATCTTGTTCTAAACTAGGAAAAATGCCACTTCATGATGAAGGAGGGCATTGTTCTCGGCCACAAGATTTCATCCAAAGGCATTGAAGTAGATAAAGCAAAAGTCAAAGTAATTGAAATACTGCCACCCCCCATCTCAGTTAAAGGGATACGCAGTTTTCTGGGTCATATAGGGTTCTACCGCAGGTTATTAAAGACTTCTCGAAGATTGTAAATCGTCTTTGCAAGCTTCTAGAGAAAGAAGCTAAATTCACCTTCGATGATGACTGTAAAAAGGTCTTTCAATGCCTTAAGATGAAACTAGTGGAGGCTCCTATCATTGTTGCTCCTGACTGGACCAAACCATTTGAGATCATGTGTAATGCTAGTGGGGTGTCACTTGGATAAATTCTTGGTCAAAAGAAGAAGAAGTTGTTCCATCTAATATATTATGCGACCAAGGCACTAAATGGGGCATAGAAAAATTATACGGTGATGGAATAGGAACTCCTTACTGTAGTTTATGCGTTTGAGAAATTCAGGGCTTATCTGCTGGGGACCAAGGTGGTGGTCCACACTGACCATGCAGCCTTGAGGTATTTAATGGCTAAGAAAGATGCAAAACCAACACTGATTAGATGGGTGTTGCTTCTCCAAGAATTTTACTTTGAAGTCAAAGATAGGAAGGGTTGCAAAAACCAAGTTGTGGGTCATCTATCTAGGATGGAAAGTGAGCAAGCAGTTAGTAATAAAAGGGAGATAGATGATGTATTTCCTGATAAGGAGATCTTGGCTACTTCTATTGAGAAAATGCCTTGGTACGCTAATTTTGCAAACTATGCTGTGAGTGAAGTCATCCCAGAAAATCTTTCTTTCCATCAAATAAAGAAATTCCTGCATGATGTGACACACTATTTTTGGGATGAGCCATATCTTTTTCGGTGATATACTGACAATATTATAAGGAGATGTATGCCAGAAGTGGTTGAATTATGTATATTGGAAGCATGTCATGCTTCCCCAGTTGGAGGTCACTATAAAGGTGATTGAACGGCCATAAAGGTGCTACAGAATGGCTACTATTGGCCAATGTTATTCAAAGATGCTCACAAGTTTTTAATAAAGTTTGCCAATACCAGAGGCAGGGTCAATCTCCAAGAGGCATAAGATGCCTTTGACGAAGATGCTTGAAGTAGAATTATTTGATGTCTGGGGCATCGATTTCATGGGCCCTTTTGTAAGCTCGTATGGAATGAAGTACATTCTAGTTGCTATTAATTATGTATCAAAATGGGTCAAAGCATTTGCCTTGTCTAATAATGATGGAAAGAGAGTTGTTGCGTTTCTCAAAAAGAACATCTTCTCTCGCTTTGGAGTACCACGTACTATTATAAGCGATGGAGGATCTCATTTATGCAACAAAGTGTTTCGAGCGGCTTAGGAAAAATATGGGGTGAACCAGCATAGAGTGGTGACCCCATACCACCCACAAACTAGTGGGCAAGTGGAGGTCTTGAATTGGGAAATTAAGGCCATCTTAGCTAAAACGGTGAACGCTAGTAGGCAAGATTGGTCTAGAAAGCTCGATGACACTTTGTGGGCGTATCGAACTACTTTCAAGACACCAATTGGCATGTCACCGTATCAGGTAGTTTATGGAAAAGTGTATCATTTATCAATCAAGCTTGAGTACAAGGCTCTGTGGGCCCTTAAAAGGTCAAATCTATATTAAAAGGAGGCAGCGGAGCTAAGACTAGGGCTATTGAATGAGATGGATAAATTCCATCTCGGGCTTATGAAAGAGCAGACTTATACAAAAAGAAGATGAAGAAGTACCATGATCGAAGGATTGAAAGTAGAGATTTCCGGAAAGGCGATTCAGTGCTTCTATTCAACTCCAGACTCAAATTGTTTTTAGGTAAACTCAAGTCCAAGTGGTCAGGACTATTTAAAGTCAGTCAAGTCTACTCATCTGGAGTAGTGGAACTTGAAACTGAAGATGGAAGCGTCTTCAAAGTTAACGGGAAACAAATCAAACTTTATATCGGTCCAAAAGACTTTATAAAAAGTATTGATACCTTCTATCTCAATGAAGTCTGAGTAATTAAGATATCTAAGTCGTGCCTCGATGATAAATCAGGCGCTAGTAGGAGGCAACCCACAACTCATTGTTGTAACCATAGTTAGAGTTTATGTTATGTGTTTGTGCATCTTTTATGTGTTTGTGGAGTGTGCGAGATGACCAAAAATGTAGTAAACATGGGAAAGGAGGGATACAGTTAAAGATAGGACAGAAAATTGTGCTACTGAAACAAAATAGATGGTTGATTTGGCGGACCACCAGTCATATGATGGACAACCATTTTGACCGTCGAAAAAAGGCAAGAAAGTTGATTCACTGGATCAAGTTGACGGTTAAATTGGTGAACCATCCCAAAGTTGGTGAACCATCTAATCGGCCATCAAAAAATAACCAAGATTACCTAAGTTCTGATAGGGTACGACGGTGACTTTGGTAGATTGTCAAAAATTTGGTGGGATATCCCATTGATCGTTACTACGAAGAAGATATGCTTAGGTCTTGGTAAGTTTCGACGATCGTCCTGGTGAACCGTCAAAAGTCTGACGGGCCGTCATGTCTGGCGTCGCTTTAACCCTAAACCTGGGTCAGGTCGGGTTGACTCTGAATCCTTATTAAATAGCCCAAATTTGACCCAAAATATTTTAAAATAATTAAATAAGGTGGTTACATACGTTGCAACCTTTTCACATCCTTAAATTGTTCAAATTCCTTTGGGTTTAAAGAATCTGCAGGAACTTATTGTAGGACCCTACATCTTCTCCCTTCTTTCCTATTTAAACACAATCAAGTGAGATTACCATTGAAGAGTTGTTCAATTAGCCTTATTCTTTAAAATTGCAAGCTTGTCTCTTTGCAAAACCAAGGTATGCGCATAATTCTGTGTTTCATGGTCTAAATAACGCATTCAGTTGTGGGTTGTCTTTGACGAGTTGTTTTGTTAAGGAATTAGCATATTTTTATAGTTTTGTTGCTTTGAATTGCTGAAAGTTTCCAAATTGAAGTTTGAGAATAATATGTTTAGGTGAAGTCTGAGTAGCCTACATGATTAAAACATGAAAAGTTGTGCTTGAATGTGATATGGTTGTCAATTGTTGCTAAATAAACAATGTTGCTAAATAAATGCTCAAAAATATGCCCAGTTGAAAGCTGAACCCAAAGAAGGGGGTGCGACGATTGAAATGGTGGACCATCAGATTTGCGACGGACCACCAAATTGACCGTCGCAGGGTTATGAAAATCCCAGGACACTGGATAAGGTTTGACGGCCAAAGTAGTGGACCGTCCCACAAATGGTTAACTACCATTTTGACTATCAAGTAACGAAATACACTGATTTGATAGATTTTTGCTGTGGAATGGTTTCTTACCTCTTTTTCAGGTGATATGGCTCCCAAACTACCAGTAAACAGAGGAGTAAGATCTCAAAGGGGTAGTGATAGACCCGCATCCATATACAACACTAGACAACGTGGAAGGGAAAATCCCCCACTTTTCCAGTCTGAAGAGGAGAGTGAGGATAGTACTAGCAGTACCAGTTCGAGCACAAATGAGGCCACAGTTGATGTCACTCCACCTGAGCCTGCCGATGTTGAAACTAAGGATGCCAATGTAGAAGGGTAAGCTGAAGCAGAGAACTTAGAAACTGAACCTGAGGATGCTAATGTTGTTAGATGAAAGGACCCTCAAGTTTAGGAGACGATTAGATGGCAGATCGAAGAAGCACGTGAGAAGTTCTATGATGGGTTAACACCCACTGCGAGAGGGATCAAAAGGTCATTTGCGGAAGATCATCAGATTGTGAAGAAGGACTTACATGAATATCCTGAGTTGGAATATTGTTTCAACGAGTATGAACTGGCATGGATGAGCCAGCCACCGAGAGCCTATCAACCAAATTGGGTAAGAGAATTCTTTGCAAATTATCTTGCACTAGTAGAACAGGATTGCCCAAAGGGGACATCAATTACAAATTTGCTGAACAGAGAGTCTGTACCTATCCGAGGAGTCACTATTGATATTTCAGCCCGAACAATCAACAGGATATTATTTGGACTAGAGTACGAGGCCCCGCTTGCTGTACCTGATCTTGAGTACAGATTGAGAAATGCTTCCGCTCAAAGGCAGTGGGTGGCTTCATTTTTTACTGAGGATGGTAACCCCTCTTGGTTGACCAACACACGGGAGCAAATTACAAAATACTCCCTTAGTTTTAAGGCTAAATTTTGGTGGGTTATTATTCGTTTGAGATTAATGCCAATAAAAGGAAATGGAAACTTGGATAAACACAGAGTCGTGTTGGTGGCGAGATTGATCTCAGGACTTCAAGTTGAATTTGTCCAGATAATTATAGATGAGATATTCGTGAGGGCCCATAAAATTTCTAGTGCAATGCAATTTCTATGCTTGATCACAGCTTTATGCAGACAGGATGGTGTGCCCTTAATTCATGGAGTAGACAATGAAATCTAGGTTGTGCACAAACAAGACCTTGAGAAGTCAAAAGATAACTCAAAATTTGAGATACGTGTCACAAAGCCTCCAGCCTACTCAATCTGCACCAGCTCCTGATACTACAGAGATTCCCATAGATATGCCTTTGCCCATAACCACCTATGTTCCACCTGAGTTCGTACCCCAAGGTATATCAACAGGGTTAGGTTCCGTACAATCTATGGGTGGAGCAGATTTTGCTGAGTACAGGTTCTGACCAGAAAACTCTGCTAAGTCTATCAAGACGCAAAAGAGGTTTCAGAGATAGCTAGATAAGTGGGTTGTAGACTTTAAGCCTTTTGTTGATGAAATTGTGGCTGATGCGATTCGTTCATACCAAACCATTTAGGCTAGGATGGACACCATGGAACTTCGTATCAGCAAAAGGCTCGATTCACTATCCCTCCCTGACCTTGCAAGGTTGATGGCTAAATTTGAACAAGCAAAGGCGGACATTGCAGAGCTGAAGAATAAGCAGCCACAGCAGCATATTTTTGACCTAACCTTGGTGGAAAGTGATGTTGATGAAGGTATAGTAGACTTGATGGATAGACTAGTGAAGACTAAAGGGAAGGAGCAAATGGATGAAAAAGATGTAAGAAAAGAAGCAAAGAGGAGAAAAAAAGCATAAATAACACCAGAACAACGAGAACGGCATGATATTAAGAGGGCTCAGAAGAATTCACTGAAGGATGAAGAAAAGAGAAGAAAGAAAGAAGAAGACGAAGCAGCAGGGGTATCCACTAGCGCTGCCCTAGCAAGGGGACATAGTGCAAGAATTGTTTGAGAGATGATTCCTCCAATCTTAGAGTGCGAAGTATTGAGCGCCCCTACTACCATAGGGGCCAACATTGCACCAGGTGAGAACGCAGGATCCTTGCCACACTTTATAGATGCCTCAGATAAATAAGAGGCAAAACAAGTAAAATCATTTCCTTGTACTTTAAATAAAAGCTTTAAGGATAATGCATCTATTTTTTGTGGGGGTGGTGTACTTGTACTCGTACCATGGTGGGTTGTGTTGCTGATCTCTTTTCCCTCCATGTGTTATCTAGTAGAATCTGCATGTCTAGAGTGTTCTTATTTTCACATCTTTAATTTCCTGTCTAAGGTGTTTTTATTTCTGTGTTTAATGTTATTTTTAAAAATTTTCCCTATTTCAGTATCCCTTTGTAGATATGAATAATGAATGATGTTGGCATAAGACTATGAGCATGAATGTGGAATTATTTACTCTAATCACGTAGCATGTGTGCATAACCTTTTGTGAGTCTGCATTTGGCATTAACATGAAAGAGGTGCATGAATTATGTGATGGAAATCCTAAGAGTAGCAGAAGAAGTTTAACTCAGTTCCCACTGTGTGTGCGAGCATTTATCTTCAGTTCTTGCATAGTCTAATGCCTAAAACTTGCCCAATTCATTGATACTGTTCTCTAACTGATTCAATAGGATAGGATGATAGGCCCCCATGTATTTTTAGTCCACTTAGCCAAAATAATTAACCCCTCTAAGATTTTTCTTTCACTCGAACCCATTTTAAGCTTTTTAGTAGTTTTCTTCACTTCCTATGTTTCAAATTAACTATTCGTAGGGCATCGGCATTCAATTCTGGCCCTGCCCAATATCAGGCATTGTGTACCTCAACTTAGGAAAAATACCTAAGTTGAGGGTAGCTATTGTAAAAATGTAAGCACCCAATGGAAAGTTGGTTTAGAATATAGTTTAAGGGTATTTGGCCCTGATCTATCCAAAGATATTGTGCAACTCGGCTCACTGCATTAGTATAAGTTGAGGGTGGCTGATGCTCTAAAAAAAGGGGTGATTATAAGCAAGTTGATTAAATTAGCAACTTGGTAGCTGAAAAGTTGCAAGGGCAAGGAGAGTTAAACCCGATTGAATCACTTTACCCAAAAGAATATCCTCACCTAGCCTGAAGCCTTATTACAAGCATAGAAAAGACCTTTTTGATCCTAATGAATTAGCTTTGAGGGTGAAT
This sequence comes from Capsicum annuum, assembly GCF_002878395.1. Taxonomy (NCBI): domain Eukaryota; kingdom Viridiplantae; phylum Streptophyta; class Magnoliopsida; order Solanales; family Solanaceae; genus Capsicum; species Capsicum annuum. Next base: position 132,192,833 of record NC_061115.1, read on the forward strand.
CATATGTCAAGGGCAAGCCTATGGGCACTTGGACCATGCTTGTAACTTCTTTATGAGTGCAAGATCTTAGATTGTGTCCACATAATATAATGAGTGGTGGACTTCTTTATTATGATGGAAATAAGAGTTCTACTTCGGTTTGTTTTTCTATGTGGGATATAACATCCATGTGTGTGTGCTGAATTATAATCAATGTTAGGTATAGATCCTGATGTGTTAAATTCATGTGAGTGAAATGATGAGTGAATGATTGTGACAAAATGATTCATTAGTTGGTTGTTGGTCATGATATTGTTCATGTTCACAACTAGGTGCTGAGTTGCTTGAGGACAAGCAATAATATTAAGTTGAGGGTGTGATGTTCGGGCTTTTGATGGAATATTTTGCATATTTTCTTGGGAAAATTGGATGTTTTCAAGTAACCAAGGTTGCATTTGATGCTGGCTTTTAGTGTTTCAGGGCAAGGAGTCAGCTGAAGGAAAAGAGTCTGGAAAGTGGCAGAAAAGTGATTCTGGCGGTTGAAATGGTGGACCGTCACACCTTCGATGGACCACCAACTTTACCATCAAGTCTCAGGAAGAACCCAAGGTTTCAGAACTTTCAATGGCGGACCAAATATTGGACCATCAGATCTGCGACAGACCATTATTTTTGCCATCAGCCTTATCCAAACTATCGCTTCCTAAAGGATTCAGCGACAGACCAAATGGTGGATCATTAGATCCGCGATGGACCACCATCTTGGCTGTCAGCCTTATCCAGAACATCGCTTCCTGAAGGATTCAGCGACGGACCAAATGGTGGACCGTCAGATCTGCAACGGACTACCAGCTTGGCCATCAGTCTTATCCAAAATGTGACTACCCAGGATCATAAGAAACAGACCAAATGCTGGACCATCAACCCCACGATGGACCACCACTTTGGCCGTCAGTCTTGAGGTGGTTTTCTGAATGCAAATTTTAGACTCCTTTTACCTGGGAACGTATAAATACCAATTTTAGGTTTATTATTTGGGGATCATTTTATTATTCATTTTTTTTAGTCTCCATATCTAAAAACTCTTTGTAACCTAGTATTTTGGGGAATTTAAGCAACTCTTGTGGATCTAATCACTTCATCTCTATTGAAGATTCAAGAACAAATTCTTGTAACTTTTGTAAGTAACTCTTGAATTAATCCATGAATAACACAATGATTTCTTCTCTTTCTATCATGGAGATGTGTGGCTAAGTTCCCATAACTAGGGTTATGGGAGCCTTGATGTGAAAATATGAATTGGGTTGTGAATCTAGTAGATTCTCATGATTAATTGATATTACATAAACCCTTCTTCACTTTAATGACTTTTCTTGATTGCAAACTTGAAAAGTGAGCCCAAGAACATCACTTGTTCGAATGAAAAAGTGTTTGTTGGGAAAAAAAGGGTATACACGAATATCAAGGCTTTAACCCTTAAAAAGAGGGTAGATGCCTTAACCGGATCAACCTATGTAAGAATATAGTTGAACAAATAATATGTTCCTTATGTTTGAAAGAATTAAGGGATAAAATAACTCATTTAGGTTGAAAAACTAATGGGTAAACCTTAGAATTCACTCACTCTTGCAATTAGAATTGTTCATAGGAAATTCAAAACAGTTCACAACCCTAGCTGCTTGACTATCTTGGTAATCATAACTCTAGTTTGACTACTCTTACTGAATTACTATTTTTTATACAATCAATAAATGGATTTCTTTCTGTGACAAGAATTTTTATACAATTGATAAATCAACAACCCCATTTTTCGCTCAGGACCCTTCGATCAACAGTCTAATAACAACCATATGTCTTAGTGAACACAGTTTTCCCTGTAGGATTCGACACCTAATCCAGTTGGGTTCTATATTTGACTGCGACCGCTTACACTTTTATAAGAAGGTTGTAATTTGGGAGTATCATGTATCAAATACTAAAACCCCTAAATACTCACAATAATAACACCACACTCTCATGAAGACCTTAAGGGAATCGGAATCTCCAATCAACCCTCATTTCTAAACGGGTAAATAACACCAAACGAATCCACGTTCGGCCATAAGTGAATCCACACTTATCACAAGTGAATCCACACTTGTATAAACACTCTCTAAGAGATGTCTTTCAAAATATTATCAATGTTAAGGACAAATGACCTAATAGCATCTATTTATAGTCTTAAACTTATTACATAGTAAATGACCAAAAGTCCCTTATGAAAGCCACAAGTGGGGTGGCCTTTGAGTGTAGACTTGGGCGGCTTTGGAGTGTTTTAAAGCTTTCTTGACACTTCAAATATTGTTCTCTTGGTTGGGATGCCCCTTTGACTTGTATCATCCTCCCCTTCTTGAAAAAGATTCGACCTCGAATCCAAACCTTGCAAAACCAAGGAAGGACAAACAAACACAAGTTCCTCAAGGTATGAGGGTTAGGGTTAGTGTAATCAATCATAGCATCTTAACAAGGTTGCTCAAACTTTACATATAACCAAACATCCTTCATGACATTGGGAGAAAAGTCAACATATAAAGGGCAAAGGAGTTAGCTATGACTAACATAAAAAATTTCCCTTAAGTGAGTTCCATTAACAATATAACCAAGCAAATCATCGCATGTTGGAAAAACTAAGGGTGGAAGCAGGAGTCTTTAGGAAATTGACTACCCTCCTAATCACAAGACACCACGTCTAAATACCGCATCTCCATCTTACCCAAATACCCTTCCAAGAAAGAATCAACTAGTCTATCAACATAAGTGTGACAATAAACAAGGAACAAGAGTTACTTATCAAGTAGAAAATATAGACTCTTCGTGGAACAACAAATTAACTTGAAAGCCAAGATAGGAAGGCCATACATCCCATGCACATTCAAGTCATTCCAAAAGACATCATCATCACCATATTTCAAATGATCACTGGGATCAAGTGAGTGGAGTCCATGGACACGGGTTTATGATGCATTTCTTTTCCCCAATACTACCACTAATACAATCATATGTACCCTTTATACTAGCATGGTCAACAACAAAAATAATTAGAGGTTCATCCTTAGTCAATCGGCCAACTTTTTCAACATCACCATTTTTACACACAAGTTAGTCTTTATGACTTCCACAAGACCATTGTCACAATGGATTCAACACTAGGTGGACACAAATCGATCTTTCTAGAAGAATCAATTTTTTCATCATTAGGATCAACTAGTGTGTCCACAATCTCAAGTTGTACATTATTATTATAAAGTGAAAGAACATTCGACTCGCCTAAAGACAAACTATCATTCACACTTAGTTGGCTACTAGCCTCATTCACTAGAGTGCAAGAGTTAGTTTGATTACCTTATAGCTCATGTGGAGCATGTCCACCCACGGGAACTTGATTAGGAAAGCTTGGATGCTCTATCAAGTTATCCAACTTCTTGCAAAGAAAGCTCTCCGTCCCTTTCATTCTTCCTTCCATTCTGTCCATTATTCTTTCCATTCTCTCTATTCGACTACTAACACCCATTATGGCAGTCATCAAATCATTCATGGTCACCTTTTCTGATGCCATAGTACCTAACAAAAGAAATTTTAAAACAAAAACACAAAAAACAGCAAACTAGTTAATATTAGAAAAGAAAATATCCTCACAAGCTCTCAAACTTTAAAATGTCTCTCAATGGGCCTCACAAGTGTTGGTATCTCATTTATACTCTAATGAGATTACTTGGTACCAATTGTGGCTCGAGGTTGGAATATATTATCTTTTAAAATGACTCAAAGAAAATATACATGGACTTGAGTCAAGAAACTTCAACGAATCAAAAAAATGATAAAAGCACACAACAAGATGCAAACACGAACAAACGGACTCAAAACTAACTTACAATCTAGTAGATAAGTACTAGCTTGTAAATTAGTATTAGAATCAATAAACGAAACTAAGAAACAACAATAAGAAACTAAGAATCCAAAATTTGAGCTTAAAATTTTGGTATTGTACGAAAATTGGTGAGGTGGTGGTCCAAGATTGGTTGCGGTTTTTGAAAGGTTCTTATTTTTTCCAACTTTGAAATTTTGGTTCAATTTTCAGTTCTTGAAGTGGTATAACCGCCCTTGGAGATGAAAAAAAAAGATTGGAGCCCTTTTCACCTTTTAAAAAGGTTTCACTTGTCTTACACCTTTTTGGGCAAGATACCTTTTTGAGGGGTTGGTGGACTTTTCCGCTTTGTACACCTAGGAAAGTGGTCTTTCTCTCTTTTGGAAACTAGACTTTTGGTAGATCTTTTTTTTCCCCCTTCCCTTTTGGTAGGTCTTTTGGACTAGTTTCAAGACAAACACAAAGACTTCACTTCCTTCTCTTTATTTTTGGACCAAACAACACTATTGAAGATTCTTCTTGCAACTAGACATGAAGATTGGTCTAGAACAATAAGAATCTTCAATAGAATTTTGAAACCCAAACCTCGTATTGAACCCAAGAATCAACAACACATTTCTAAACTTAAAACCCACAACACAATTTCAAACCAACACCTTCAAGTTTTTGGATTCACAACAACAACACCAACAACGTTTAAGATCTTGAACCCATAACAACAATACCACAACAAATGTTCAAGCTTAACTTAGATCTAGACTCAAGAGTGTTAGTGAAGACAAAAAGCTAACACAAGAAACACTCAAACAAGTAAAAGAAACCTAGATCTAGACTCAAACTTTTGGCCAAGACAACAACACTAAGAACACGCTTCTCGGCCAAGAACACCAAACTCAAGAACACCTTTTTTTTTATTTTTCAACTAACCAAGCCCAAGATTAATATTATGGGAACAAAATCAGCCTTAGCTTTGATACCAAATGATACAAACCAGCCAACAAACATAAGAAACAAGATGAAAACACCACTAAGGCAGCAAGCACAAGCCGATAATGAGAAGACAAGATTCAAACATAACAGATATAATAAGATAAAGATAGCTAGTGAGACATAGATTATTATAAGAAATAGGAACTAAAGTGTGTATCAAACACTAAAACCCCTAAATACTCAAAATAACAACACCACACTCTTACGAAGACCTCAAGAGAACTGAAATCCCCAAGCAACCCTCATTTCTAAATAGGTAACCAACACCAAACGAATCCACGTTCGTCCACAAGTGAATCCATACTTGTATAAACTCTCTATAAGAGATGTCTTTTAAAATATCATCAAAGTTATGGACAAATAACCTAATAGCATCTATTTATAGTCCTAAACTTATTACTAGTAAATGACCAAAAGACCCTTAATGAAAGCCACAAGAGGGGCGGCCTTGGAGTTTAGAATTGGCAGCCCCCAAGCTCGAGTCCTTACGTATTGGTCTCCAATCATGTCCTCGAAAGTTAGGATGTCCCTTTGACTCGTATCACTTAGAGAGAGCTAAAATAAAAAATTTATTTATGGTTATCTATCTTTTTTTTCAGACCATTGAGGGCAAAATTAAACTTCTTGGATCAAAGTGAATTACCCTTTTTCTCCCTCTGTTTTATATTAGTTGTCCATTTTCTTTTCACGCACATATTAAAATATCATAAATAAGAAGAATTTACTAATTCACCCCTTCAAATTTTATTTTGGGAATTCACAAACAAGTGTTTATACTTTAAAAAGAACAAGTTTAGAATGTGTGTTGCATGTGAGGTTTATTTAAATATCAATTGGATCAATATAATTTAATGATAAAAATTGGATCAATTTTTACTTCAATAATGACTTAGATGATACTATTTCAGTAAGTAACCGAAATGACAACTATCAAGAACTGAATTTTAGAGCGGTTGCGGATTCTAGTTGCTCGTCCTCATTTGTTAGCCATCTCAATTTGACATTCTACTATCCTATCTGAAACCCGAACATATGTGATATCGTGGTATCATCTAAAACTGAAATAACATCATATCAACTCCTATTAAAGATAGAAGAAATTATAGCTTACCTCTCTCTCATGTAGCTGGAATTTGAAAAATAGATAGCAGAATCAATTCTCACATTTAGTACACCGGAAACTGGATACAATATTTATGATTAATAATAGAGACAAACATGTTTATCTTGTTCAACATTAGGGTCTCCAGATCTTACCCGTGTCTTGTGGAGGTACTAAGGTTATTTTCAAGTATCATAATTCATTGGAGGTAAAAGATTAACATTCAAAAAACATGAAGCTCTAAATTACTTGAAGCAAACAAAAGATGGTATCTGAAGATAAACAACGCAAACTTGCAAATATTTGTTCATTGCCATCTGATATCCCCCACACTGGTCACCATAAGATGATCTATGAAACACTATAAAAATCTACAAAGAATGAAATGTAATTAAGAAATTAAACTCATCCAAAGATATATAGTTATCAACTATGTAAGAGGTTTGCTGGTTCCTTTTATAGTTTGCTCTATCTGAACCTCTGACATATGATGTAACTTGAGCTCGATAGTTAGAATTCAAGGAGCTTTCTGCATAAGTAGTAGACTGATATTGAGGGGCTTAACTACTGCTGCAACAACCAGTGGCTAGGGCAGCAGAGAATTTCCATGTGGTCATCAAAAGAGGATAATTCATCAAGTAATCAACCCCACAATTTTAAATGATCGTGCTTAAGAGTTTTGATCCTATCGGGGGCGGACCTACCTTGTATTTTGTCTTGCTTTGGCACCCACTAAACTCGACAAATAGGTATAAAACATATAAAAGCACCCACTAAAACAAAAGTTGATTGGTTGATTGGGTGCATTGGCATTTAAGTTGACTTTAAGGTGCTTTATTGGGAGGTCTTTTTTCGACTTTTAAATTTTTTAATCCCCCACTATACTTAAATGTTGGGTCCGCCACTGGATCCTATCCAATAGTGCTTCTTTTATTTTATTCTGATACTTGTTTTATTGAATAAAAGCACCATATTAATCTTAATTACGGACTATTAAGTGTCATCTTAATGTTAACTACGGACTATTAAGAGAAGAATTTTATAATTCGTTGAAACTTCTCATGAGAAAAATACATGTGATCAGCATTTCCTTTTGTAAAAGGTAAGACTATTTTTAATTTTTCAAAAATAAGGCAGTGTATTTAGTTTGCCAAAAAATACTCCCACTCAGTTTTTGTTTTGCCAAAAAATAAGAAAGTTTGTGTTGGGGACTCCTATGACCCTACTTAAATATGAAAAATTTTTATTCTTTTGAAAAAAGTCAAAATCAATTATGGCGTTTATTTATTTTTTTACTTTCGTTAATTGTCTCATTATTTATTCAAGTTGCTATTTTTCCCATATAACTTTTTTCACTATACTTTCAAAGAAAGGAGAAATTCGCCCTAATTTTATCGATCTATTATAAATTTTTTATAATAATTAAATCACGTGGTTTGAAAACCTAACCATGACAAAATTAACAAAGAAGACATAGAAACAAACAAAGCTAAAGATTGAGACAAAGTTCAAAGCTATACAAAGTTGATGGAAAAGAATTTAGAATTACAACTCCTTTTATAGAAGTTTTAAAATAGACAACAAAAAAAAGATACAATACATAAATCAAAAGAATTTTAATTTTGAAAAATAAATTAGCTATCAAAACAATATCATTAAACCTAACATTTACACAATCGAGATATCAGAATAATACGATTAAACCAAACCACGAAAAAATTAATGAAAAAGACATGAAAATAAACAAATTAAAGCTATAGATTGAGATGAAGTCCAAAGGTACAGAAAGTTGATGGAAAAAGAATTTTGAACTATAATTTTAAAATATACAAAAATCCTTTTTTATAAAAGATAAAAATTTCTAATTGATTTAGAAGTGTTAAATCTTCTGATTTCTTACCAAAATTAAATAAGAAATTTAATCAATTTTTGCCTTTTTTTAGAGGCAAGGAAAACCGATCCTAAAACTAAATAAAGTAAGGATCGTTTTTTTTTTCCTTTTATGCTAAACTAATTTTGGTAAAAGAATCCAAATATGAACTCTTAAATCTTTAAACACAAGAAACGTAAGTAGGCATAAAAAAAAGGACTCTTAAACATGTACGAATAAAAGTCATGAATTGCAGGGAAATAATTAAATATTTATTTTTTAATATTAAGAGAAATAAGTCAAATAATGATTTTGTCGGAAGTATTGACTTTTAATGAAAGATAAAATGTTGAAACAATATTTTTAAAGTCTGTCCACTTTTAGTATAATATAGATATAGATAAGATAAATAAGGGCAAAAAGTTCAAACTAACAAAAAAAGTTCAAACTAATATTTATAAAGTGTTCGCACTTTTAATATAGTAGTATTAGTCTATGAAAATATGTATCCCACGTTTTTCCCTTATCATTATTATAAATCTTTTGTATATTTTTTATGTGGATATTAACATATTAATTAATTAATATTTAGATTTTATTTATTATTTCTTCACCACGTTAGGTCAATAGATATTACTTCCTCCGTTTTAAATACTTGACATATTTTTTTATTTTCACGCCCTTAAAGATTATGTATTTTTACTATCATATCCTTATTTTTAATTTCCTTAATCATCTCTCTTTAATTTCTCTTTAATTAATAAAAAGTGTGATATTTCTTTACTAAATGAAAAAAATGCTAATGGGAAAATGGGAAAAATATAGTCAAATGTCTTAATTTTTGAAAATGAGAAATATCGTAAAATATCTATTTTTACTAATGATGAAACTTTTTCTCCAACATTTTGTAGAATTTATTTATTCTCTAAATTAAAATATGCTACTTTTTATTAATAATGTCATAATGACCCAAAATCTGTTCGTATTTTTCTTTTCCTTTTAGTGACAACTTCAACGTTAACAAAACAGTCAGCTGGGTTGAACCAAAATCAATCCAAAAATAAAGTAGCAGCAAAAGTGGCTTCAGTTATAATAGAAATGAACCAAAATCAAAGTTTAACAATTAATGGAAAGACATTTTTTGCAACTTTAAGTTATATCTTCTAATGTACAAATAATATAAGCATATACATAAAAAACCAAAATTCATGTCTCAAAATTTCATCTTTTTTCGTTTACAAAAGTCAAAAAAAAATATTTTATATCAGTATCCAACGCATACTAATAATATCAGTATATACATAACGAATCCTTGTTCAAATAAAACAAAGATTCATTCATAATACAATTAAAAATTCAAATGCACCACCAAAGGATGGGGTGCATTGGATGGGGTTGCTACTTTCTTAACCAGAGACCTCAGATTCGAGTCCTGGGTATAGAAAAAACCTTGGTAGGGAGCGCTACCCCCGAATGGGGCCCTACCCGACGCGAACCCGGATTAGCGAGATTCCAATGCAGGTACCAAACACCGAATAGGAAACCTAATATAAATTCAAATGCATGTTATTCTTGACTTCAACACCTTCACAAAAATTACGTTGAACAACATGCAGCTAGCACCTCCAATATATAATTAAGATGCTTACAGGGAAATCAAAACTTTTACTAAAGAAATTAATTAAAATATCAATAATAAATACACAATAAAAAAAAGATTCAATATATTATTAAGATGCTTGCCGGGAAAAGTGGTATTCTCTATGTAAATGAAATTTTTGGGCTAATCATTGGCAGGAAGTTGATGTTGAAGGCCTCCGTTTCAATACATATCTATCTATAATTTATATTTATATCTATAATCTATATCTATAACCTAAGAATTTATAATAGATGAAAAAACATATGAAAATCACAAAGGATTAAAAATAAAAATAGTATTCTCTAATTTAGGAAGGAGATATAAGAAAATAGGTGAACATTTATATTTAATGTTAGAAAAAAAAAGAATTAAAATTAGAAGATAACTTGGCAGCCATGGTAAGAATAGAAAGAGAAAACGAAGAGATAGACAGAAAAAAAGAAATAGATAAAATAAAACAACAAACCACAGAAGAAATACGAAAAATAGAAGAAACTAAAAATAGTAGGATTGCTGAATTAGAAAAAGAACTACAAATGCTAAAAGATTTGTATGAAAAAAGACAGAAAGAAAAGAAGAAAAAAATAAAGAACAAAAGTTATTAATTGAGATAAATCAATTTAAAGAAAAATTAGAAATAAAAATTAAAGAACCAGAAACCAGTGAATTAGAAATAAATGCAATAGATGCTGAAGAAACAGATAATTATGATTCGGAAGATAGTGAAACATATACCGAAATTCAAGAAAACATAGGAAAACTAGAAATTAATGAAAAATAAGAAGTAATTAATAAAGAAAATCTAGAACTAATAAATACAGAAGTAAATACTCTAGATAAAAATATAATACCTAGTACATCAGAAATAAGAAAACCAACCTATAATTACAAAAATAAGTTTAAAATATATAATCCAAAGGATAAATATAATAAATGGACACCAAAATAAATAATTAATTACAACTTTTTTATTTAAACTGTGTAATAGACACAAATAAAATAATACAACTATGGGTA